>NW_021820900.1:0-141524 GCF_901001135.1 Rhinatrema bivittatum | reverse complement strand
CAGTTTTGAAAATTAGAAGTTTGCGCATATGCCTCATTTGCATGCATACATGTTGTTATTTACATGCGTACCAGTTAGAAAAGTCCACTTTCAAAGGGAAACTAGATGAGTATTCAACATTATCCCCCAAAATGATTTGTGCAAGATTTTTTGACTGCTTCCAATGTAATAACATCTGAATAAGCTTTGTGTAAGTCTGAAATCTTTCTGTGCCCTTCATTGTATAGAAAGACACCTTTTTTCAAAGCTTTGTCAAGTCTTAGAAAAAAAAAAA
Source organism: Rhinatrema bivittatum (assembly GCF_901001135.1). Taxonomy (NCBI): domain Eukaryota; kingdom Metazoa; phylum Chordata; class Amphibia; order Gymnophiona; family Rhinatrematidae; genus Rhinatrema; species Rhinatrema bivittatum. The sequence continues at coordinate 141,250 of NW_021820900.1, read as the reverse complement.
AAAAGATGAAGATATTTAGTTCCATTGTCACTTTCTTGACTAATGGCCCTATTTTTGAAGAGTTTAGTTACAGCCCGTGGCATAAACTGGAATTGTGAAACTTGAGTAGAATTAGGCACCCAGTTTCCCTATAACTGGGAAAGCCTTATAAGCTGATTTACTGATCTATGCTGAAATTTGTGCAGAAGTTGGGATTTTTTTGCACATGGGGGTTTTCTATTGGGACTTGCATGTATAAAAAAAAAAAGTTCCATGCGTGATCTTCCTACAGATAACTTCACAAAAAATATTTGCAAAAACTAGCATACGACGATGTATATGTACACACTAGGATTTGCAGAATTCTGCATGATACTGCATCGCGGTAGCTCATTATCCCACATTGCAGACTACATGTATAATTTTACTACATGCAAGGGGGCTAGACTGCTTATGCTTTCACAAAAATACACATAAAAATGTACACAGCCTGCAATGCGGGTGTTTTACATACGTATCCCCGTTTGTAAATCTGCACCTTAATACATTGCCTTCTTCATTACATAGTATTCTATGGTATCTGTCCAGATGATGCCAAAGACAAAATATTCTCTGTAACAATGGTCATGGGTCTCTTCTTTGTCATGTTTACCCATTGGAAGCCTTTTGCAAATTGGCTCGGCAGAAATGACCTTATTTAAATTTAATTTAAAGAAAAATTATAAACTGCTTTTTGGGGGGTTTTGCCCATATAAAGCAGTGAGTGTATGGTCACTGTAAATATAACAAAAAGTGAGAAGAATTTGCAATAAATAACAAAACATACTTTGCTTTGAATAAGTCAGAATGAATTTTTCCCTACCATGGAAAGATTATTTCTAGTGCTAAAATATTCTAGCAACGAAATCTAATGTGAATTACTTATGCCTTATAATTGATTTCTACCAAGAAGAGGTCAATCTCATGAGTTGGAAATCAAGGACTCTGACATCCAGTGGGGATGTGAAAAGTCATTTGCCTCTTTCATTTTGGAATGATATTATGAGGGAGAGAGATACGGGTGAATTTTCAAAGCATTATGTGGGGGTTGTGCTTATAAAAATAACATACGTGCACGTAAGAATCCTATATGTATGCACATGCTATTTTGTAAACTTCATGAGTACATGCGTACTTGCAGTATTATGCGTAAATTTTAACGGGGAAAAAAAGGGGTAGTCTAAGGATGTTCCAGGGAAGGGTTAATAAGTATGCACATTGGTTGCAACTTTGTAAGAGGTGCACGCGCGTACATTACCAAACTCGTCTGAACACTTGTACGCCTGCTAATTCACTCGCGCAATTGAGATCGGGCGCGTCTTTTGTCTGCAGTTTTTGGGTGGGAGCTCAGGGTGAAGTGCTGGAGAATCACGATAAACTGGGGAAGGTCTGGGAGAACTGGTGGAGGTATCAGAGGAGTCATTCCAAGTACTTGTGCAACTAAGTTATTCAGAAGGCTGTATGGGCATATTTTATAAAATGACTGCCTCTGTGTTTAATTCTGAGTTATTACGCCTGCATTTTTTACAATTATTTTACACATAAAATAAATGCACAAAGAAATTTATGAGAAACATGTGTTCCTGCATTACAAATATAAGCACATGCTGCAACATACGCCCATACGTTCGGGGCAGATATACTCGATATTTTATCAACTGTGTGGCACACCTAGCATAAATCTCTGTGAGCCCACGTATACGCACAAATGATTGAGAATTTTGAAAGTTTGGCTGATAAATGCATAGAGACAAGATGTTGGCTAGTTTAGCTGGCATATCATTGCTTCTTAAGTTCATATCTGGCATACTTTTATGTCAAGTAGAGGAACATTCAGCCATGCCAATGTATGAGGCAGGGAATTTGTTAAAAACCTTTGTAGATTAAAAAAACAGAGAGAGAGAGAGAGAGAAGGAGAGAGCATCTAAAAGTGAAACACCCTAAATTCAAAGACGCATAAACAGAAGCTTATTCACAACAAAAAACTCCCTTGCTGCACCCAGCTCGCATGTTGCCTCTCAAAGGATTTATTTAAGGAATACAGGAAACAAGGTAGAAAGATCTGTTTCTGCCACAACCATGACAGGTGCAACTCGCCCCTTCCCTGCCAGCCTTTTTCTTGCCCACCCCATCCCCCTGCCTCTTTTCCTTCACCTGTGAAAGAACACTATATCGCACCACTATTCGAGAGAGATATCTTTAGTGGATGCATATGGCTGCAGCATTGGTCCATTGCAAAGCACAAATCAATTGCTGAATAGAAACACAAATACACTAACAAATTTCCCAAACACCCATAGGTTGACCATGCCATCACCTGCAAAATTTCAGATCACGAAACGCTCACAGGTAGATTTTGAAAGCATTGCTCACTAGGGATGTGCATTCATTTTGAACGAATGCGCAATCCGCAACGTATAGGTCCCTATTCGTTGCATTCGTGGGGTTCCGAAACGTATGGCGAACCCCCACGAATGCAACGTATCACTAATGAATAAAACCCCCACCCTCCTGACCCCCCCAAGACTTGCCAAAAGTCCCTGGTGGTCCAGCGGGGGTCCTGGAACGATCTCCTGCACTCGGGCCATCGGCTGCCGGTATTCAAAATGGCGCCGATAGCCTTTGCACTTACTATGTCACAGGGGCTACCGGTGCCATTGGTCGGCCCCTGTCACATGGTAGGAGCACAAGATGGCACCGGCCTTCCATTGCTCCTACCATGTGACAGGGGCCGACCAATGGCACCGGTAACCCCTGTGACATAGTAAGGGCAAAGGCTATCGGCGCCATTTGAATACCGGCAGCCGATGGCCCGAGTGTAGGAGAATGCTCCAGGACCCCCGCTGGACCACCAGGGACTTTTGGCAAGTCATGAGGGAGGGTCAAGAGGGTGGGGGGTTGTAGTTAATTAAATTTAAATAGTTGGGATGGGGGTTTTTTTTAAACTTTAATGGGAAAAGAAAACCATACGTAACTAATGGACGAATCGGGGTCCCCCGAAAACGGATGTAACGGATTTGGGTCATGACGAATACAAATACCAAATCGAACGTATCTGTCCCTGCTGCACATCCCTATTGCTCACGCAAAAAATTCCCCATACACATGTATGTGGTCTACACGCAAGCAATGCAAATTATAAGAAGCTGGGGAAGTTCGTGTGTATATACTTGTGCATGCGTTAAGAATAAGGAGGCAGAAGAGGGGCCAAGACATATTTGCATAACCCCTGAATTTAGCACCACACACCAAGTTATGCAGGTAACTTTACTATTGGTCCTGATGAGGCACAAGTCAGTTTTCTTTTGGGAGTGGGGGGGAGGGGGGGCAGAGAGAGAGAGTTAGAGAGAGAGCCTCTTGTATTTATTTATTTATTTATTTATTTGAAGTTTTTTTTATATACCGCGGCACGTAATGCACATCACCTCAGTTTACAGCAAACAGTAATTCAGCCACAGGCTTTACAATAAACATAGGTGGAAAAAGCCAAACGCTTGTTTAACAGTTAACTAGGAATATAAATATCATATACATATGTGTAAGAAGGATAACTGAAATAATTAACTTAAAGACTGTCCTGTAGGGAGATTTTTCAAGGGAATAATACGGGTAGGGGAGAGGGGGAGTCATGGGGGGGAAGAGAGTCGGGGGGGGGGGGGGAGGGAAAAGCGGGGTAGGGGGGAGGAGTCAGGGGGAGGTTGAGCAGTGATGTATGTAATTTGCATGAGTCCCCATCCGTCAAGGGTAGGCTTTTTTAAACAGCCATGTTTTTAGGTTATGTTTAAATTTTCGGTGGCAGGGTTCCTGGCGCAGCTCCGAGGGCATACTGTTCCATATTGTGGATCCTGCTATGATGAGCGAGCGTTCTTTTGTAGATGCATGTTTAGTTAGTTTAGGAGAGGGGGTCGGCAGTCTGGCCTGATGTTGGGATCTGGTTGGAGGGTTTGTTTTTTTGAAATACAGGTGATCAGAGAACCATTGCATGTTTCGGTTATGGATGGCCTTGTGTATCAGTGTAATAGATTTGTATATGATCCTGGATGCTACGGGTAGCCAGTGAAGGGATTGAAGCGCGGGAGTGATGTGATCGTGGCAGTGCGTGTTGGTGATGATACGGGCCGCCGCATTTTGTAGCATTTGTAATGGTTGTAACGTGTTTTTTGGTAGGCCTAATAGCAATGCGTTGCAGTAGTCAAGCTTAGATAGAATAGTAGCTTATAGTACTGTGCGGAAGTCGTGTGGGTGTAATAGAGGTTTGATACGCTTCAGCCTGTGGAGCTTAAAAAATCCGTTTTTTACAGTGTCAGCGATGAATTTTTTAAACATAAAATTGTTGTCTATGATGACGCCAAGGCTGCGGGCTTGTTGTGCAGTAGGAGGGCAGCCTTGGGGTAGGACAGTGACAGTCTGACACTCTATATATAGCCCTCTGTAAGGGGGGCACTTTCAACTCAGGGTGGCTTTTTGGGGGGAAGCGGAGTTACAAGAGTCTACAAACCTTTGCACCCTAGGCAGACCACTGTAACACCACTACCCCAAAACCCACCCTGAGTTGAAAGTGCCCCATTATAGTGGGCTATATACAGAGTGTCAGACTGGCCCTTTAAAAGAGTCTCTCTCTCTTTCTCTTTCTCTTTCTCGCTCGCTCCACCCACCCCCCAGCCAGACACTTGTGAGTAATCACGTAAGCTCCAACACATACATTTGATAGGGATATTTTAAATGTGCACACACAATATAAATCAAACATATTTTTGCTCACGTGTCCAATACGTGTGTTTATGGGCGCATGTGCTCACCTTTTAAAATTTACTTATCAATAAGCATTGCACTGCTGCAGCATTGGCACATAGAAGGCGAACTCCTTACCTCATTTTGCTGTCTGGTATGCAGGGCTGTCAAATTCTTGTGCCTAAAGTCATCCTGCAATCTGGTCCTTGATTACCGGATGAGCCATTCTCTGCCATGCGATGATGTCCTGATCTGTAAAAGCAAACAAAACAAAAGCAAGACCGTGTATCGTGGAAAAAAGTCTTTTATTGATATTAAATAAATCGCCCGACTCCGGCCGAGTTTCGTCTAATCAGCTGCTTCAGGGGCTGTAACAATAATGAGATGCTTTTTTTATTCATTAATCAAAAATACTGTATGTATAAACATAAATAAATATTTATAAACATTTTTTTAAATACGCTAGACATCAAAAAACATAAAAATTTGAAATGAAATGAGAAGTTAAACATAAAAATATAAAAATAATATGATCTTATATAGTATACAAACATATTACTTTAATTTTCTTTGTATTGTATTTAGTACTACTCAGTTGTTTTTATGTATAATAATGCATCCAAGTAGACTGAAAGGAACCTAAATATACAAACAGAACCAATTTACTTTCTGTGAAATTAGAAAGATACACAATGTTTAAGACTTATAACAGATCCAAACCAATTATAATGTGTTATAATGAGACAAAATTATTTTGCAATTAAAAATCAAATGTAATAATTACCAAATAAATAACTCAGTTACACAATTACGATTCTAAAATATTCAATATTAAAATAAGAATTAATTAAATGAAATCCCAAAAATATTCAATTCCATGATTTCCAATTAAAACAAAATGGACTTTATACTTACAAATAATGCAAAGTATTTGAACATATGGACACCTTTGGTCCTTTAATCCTTTAATTATGGTTCTTCTATCTAAATTGGCAGTAGAAAAGTAATATGTATAATTAAGTATTTAAAAATTAATCGTTGTAAACGCTATTATTGCTAACGCGTCAAAACAAACAAATACATGATAAACCCTACATAACGTCCGTTTCAACTAATTCTCCGATTACTCAAACCATACTAAACATAATTAAATGGGTAGAATACACGGCATTAGATTAGGCGAAACTTGGCCGGAGTCAGGTGATTTATTTAATATCAATAAAAGACTTTGGGGGTAATTTTCAAAAGGAGTTACGCATGTAAATGTAACTACTATTGTAGCAATTTCCAAAAGCCATTTACTGGAGTAAAGTGCACTTACACAAGTAAATCCTATGGACAATTAAATGGCATATATTATAGCAATTTTCAAAAGCCCACTTACTCAAGTAAAGTGCTTTTACTCGAGTAAAACCCTGTTTTACTCGAGTAAATGCTTTTTAAAATCAGGCCCTTTTTTTCCACGATACATGGTCTTGCTTTTGTTTTGTTTGCCTTGGCTACGCTTGACTGTCTTCTGGTTTGCTTTATTGGACCTTCCTGGTCTATGAAAGAGCTTGAGAAAGTCATGAATATGTAACATAATTTGGGTGGTGAACAGGCCAGTCCTGGCCATCAAAGCTGAAGACTGTTCAGGTGACTGATTTCAGCTTTCACCTATCCATGCAATGTAGAGCCAGGAAGACCTGTTACATGGTATGTCCTGTCTGCTCAAAACTTGTAGTATGCATCTAGATATGGCAACCCCACTTCACTATATCATGACTTGTGTTGGCATCTTCACACCCCCATTATGTCATATTTAGTCTGCCTGGGAATCAATCACAGATGGGTAGGATGGGTGGGAAAACCACTGAAAGAAGAGGCTAGTGAGTGGACTAGCCCACACATATCTAGGGTTGCCAGTCCACCCTTAGCCTCCACCCTTTTCCATTAAACCACACCTCCTGGGATCCAGAGAGCTGCACCTCCTGAGATCCGGAGGCAGAGCACCGCTCCGGTTGTGGCCTCCCCACCCCTATAGGGGGATGGGTCTGCCCCTTAATATCCCAGTGTCATCCAAGACCACACTAATCCCTAACAGGTATCCTCTTATTAGCTTACCATCCTCATATATGATTTCCTTTCTTCCCTTTCCTCTTACCTCAGATTTTGCACTTTGTAGAAGACTGCATTCAGTTGGTGAGAATATGTAACTTGCAATTGCATGAATGCTACTTTTGAAAGCAAACTCCAATTGATTAATACTTAAACTTCTGTGTGAAGTGAGGCATTAGCAGTAGAGAGATTCAAGTATATTATTTATATAATAGTTGAGTGGATTTGCTTAAGGCTGCATGATGAATGCCATAAGAGAAGGTTTGTGTAATGAATTTGTAAAATGGCTAAACAGTAATCTTAATACTAGTGAGCTGATTTTATTCTTAAGGAAACAGATCCCAGACATTCAAAGGGGTAATTTTCAAACAGCCTGCCTTAATTAGGCAGCAAAAATGCATGCATGCCACACCAGTCTTCAGAGCGCATTTATCAGGGATGTGAATCGTTTTTGAACGATTAAAATTATCGTCAGATAATTTTAGAATCGTTCTAAATCGTTAGAGTGCACGATATAATACAAATGCCCCCGATTTATCGTCAGGGGCATTTGTATTTTATCGTTAAATAGGGCACAGGAATTATTTGGGGGAGGGCGGGAAAACCAGCACACCAAAACAACCCCTAAACCCACCCCGACCCTTTAAAACCAATTCCTTACCCTCCCCCATCCTCCCGAACCCCCCCCCAAAATGTTAAGTTACCTGGTGGTCCAGTGGGGGGGGGGGGTCCCCGGCGCGATCTCCCACTCTCGGTCCATCGGCACCATTTTGGCTACCACTGATAAAAATGGTGCCGATGGCCCGATAAAAAAAACCCCACCCCGACCCTTTACAAATTACCCCTTTGCTTCTCCCACCCTCCCGACCCCCCCCCAAAAAGCGACGGCCGCTCCCTGTGACATAGTGAGGGCAAAGGCGATTGGCGCCATTTTGAAACCTCCAGCACCGGCACCGAGGGTATGATTGAAGGGATGGCTCCCGGACCCCCCGCTAGACCACCAGGTACATGTAAAAGGTTTTTGGGGGGGTCAGGAGGGTGGGAGAAGCAAAGGGGTAATTTGTAAAGGGTCGGGTGGGTTTTATTTTATCGGGCCATCGGCGCCATTTTTATCAGTGGTAGCCAAAATGGCGCCGATGGCCCGAGAGCGGTAGATCGTGCTGGGACCCCCCCCCCCCCCCACTGGACCACCAGGTAATTTAACATTTTGAGGGGGGGGTTCGGGAGGGTGGGAGAGCAAAGGGGTCATTTGTAAAGGGTCGGGATGGAGTTTTTTTTATCTGCTCAGGCCTCACTAAAAAATTAACAATGTGAATTGGAATCGGAACCGATTCCAATTCACATCTCTAACGATCCGATTTTTTTCTCCCACCATCCGAACCTGATCGTTAAAACGATCGGGGACATGATTCACATCTCTAGCATTTATACGCATATGTCTGCTTTGAAAATTATACCACCAAATCTACCCTCTCACAATAACACCTGCTATTATATTCAAGGAAAATGCACATGCACACATTTGAAAATCCAAAAATATGCACATAATACCAAACCCCTATTCAGCTCTGCCTTCAGAAATGCTTCCGCTCAGTCCAGGTAAACTTATGAGGGAAAGCACACATAAGTTTACCCACATAGCAGGAACAACATCTGTAAAAAGCTATTTTCTGCTGGAAAAGCTCTGTTTCACCCACAGAAATCTCTTTTGAAACTACTCTTACTGTCTGCAAAATGTATTTGAGTTAATTTTGAAAAGTTTCCATGCATAAAATCGGCATATGTACATTGAATTTGCATATACTGTACATGCGTATATGCTATTTGTGAAACATCAGGAATACGTATGTACTTGAGGTATTGCATGAAAATATTAACAGGGAAAAAAGGGGCAAACTCTGAACTTTCTGGAGGAGGGTTCAGAAGTACCCATACACGTTTCTATTTTGAAAGTGATATTTGCACATACATTATTGAAATTGTCTGTACATGTTTGCACCTACTAAGGGGCTGATGCAATACAGTGCACTCAGCCGAGCGCACTGTATAATCTGCAATCAGACGCAGGTTAAATGGTCGCTAATCCATCCCCTAATGCAATAAGGGGCTTAGCGTCTATTTAACGTACATCCAACGCGGAGTGAATGGGATAGCGCTCATCGCATGCAAATACATGTGAATGAGGCTATTACTCATTCACTCCAATGGAAAAAAATAAATGTGCGTCTCAGAAGCACATTTATCGCTCAGCTATTAATGCCTGCCTGGAGCAGGCGTTGACAGCTGAGCGCATTGAAAAGAAGCACAGAAAAGCAGAAAAAACTGCTTTTCTGTGCTTCTTTTAAAAGCTAAAAAAAAAAAAAATTCAGCTGGCCGCATTAAGAAGACCGACGCTGATATGCTCGGCGTCGGTTTTCATAACTGGTGAACCGCAATTATGAAAACCGATGCCGAGTTTATCGGCGTTGGTGTTCAGGACTTATTGTTAGGGGTAATAATCTCCATGCCTTCTGCTAAGGATAGTAACCGCCGCAGCAGCAAGTTACCCCCCTGCATACATTTCGGGGCGGATTTTAAGAGCCCTGCTCGCGTAAATCCGCCCGGATTTACGCGAGCAGGGCCTTGCGCACCGGTGCGCCTATTTTCCATAGGCCTGCCGGCGCGCGCAGAGCCCCGGGACTCGCGTAAGTCCCGGGGTTTTTCGAGGGGGGCGTGTCGGGGGTGGGGCCGATCGGCGCGGCGTTTTGGGGGCGGGATGCGGCGTTTCGGGGGCGGGCCCGGGGGCGTGGTTTCGGCCTGGGGCGGTCCGGGGGCATGGCCGCGCCCTCCAGAACCGCCCCCAGGTCGCGTCTCGGCGCGCTAGCGGCCCGCTGGCGCGCAGGGATTTACTTCTCCCTCCGGGAGGCGTAAATCCCCCGACAAAGGTAGGGGGGGGTTTAGATAGGGCCGGGGGGGTGGGATAGATAGAGGAAGGGAGGGGAAGGTGAGGGGAGGGCGAAAGCGAGTTCCCTCCGAGGCCGCTCCGATTTCGGAGCGGCCTCGGAGGGAACGGAGGCAGGCTGCACGGCTCTGCGCGCACCGGCTGCACAAAATCGGCAGCCTTGCGCACGCCGATCCTGGATTTTAGCGGCTACGCGCGTATCTACTAAAATCCAGCGTACTTTTGTATGCGCCTGGTGCGCCAACAAAAGTACGTGAAGGCGCACTTTTTTAAAATCTACCCCTTCACGTATTGGTGAATTGGTGTTTGCAGGTATGTATGTATTTTCAGAAGCGGAGTAGGTGCATTTTTTAAAAAATATACGCTTCCACATATAACTGAATATACCATGTGGAGAGGAATAGCCAGAGAACAGGGTGCAAGCTGGATTCTGGCAAAAATCTTTATATACTTCTTTATGAGTGAATAGTAGCAAACCAAACAACCTTGCTGTTTTATGCAGTTCAACAAAACAAATTTGGCAATACAATTTACAGTTCATTTATATTCGCTTTCTCGAGGTATCATTCTGTCTCCTTGGATCCTCCTAAACCTTCTGGGCCCTGGTCTCTTAGCCCAGTCTGCAGGGATCTATCCTAGTCCAGAATCCCTTGCTGGGTTGGCACTTAAAGAGAACAGATACAGATAGTAGGGGTGTGCAGGGAAAAAAATGTGTTTTCATTTTTTGGTTCATTTTTGGGAGGTTTGTTCCCACGATTTTCAGTTTGTGGAATGATGATTTCTGAAAAAAAAAAAGAATCAAAGATTTAACTCTATCCCCAAAATACCAAAAAATGAAAACGGGTCTGCCCAAGGCCTCCCATACCATATCATCCTGCCTACCCATCCCTCCCACCCAGAAAAATGCCAGGGCCAGTATCTCTCCCTGACCCCCACTTACCTAATGTAGGGATCCATCGCCAGCAAGGCATAAGCCTTGTGTAGGCCGAGACTGCTCTAGGTCACTGCGATCTCAGCGTCAGCTTACACAAACACCAAAGCACAAGCCTAGGCCCGATGCCATGGCCCAGCCCTGATGCCAAGTTTGGATGCCGGGGCCTCAATCTAGATCCAGGTTTGAAGCCAGAGTCTGGCCCAGAAGCTGGCTCTCGATGCCTGGGCTTAGGTCAGAACCCAAACCAAGTTCTGACACCGTGGCCTGGTCTGGATACTGTGTCCTGATGCTGATGCCTCAGCCCAGACCCAGGTCAATGCCAGGGCCCAGCCTGGAGGCCAGATCCCAATGCCTGGGCCTTGGCTTAGGTTTGAAACCTAGGCCCAGAGCCTAGGCCTTAGAGCTTCAATGAAATTTTCCTCTTCTGAGTTTTATTTTCATAAACTGAAGCCATGGGCTGTGGTCACATGAGAATGAATTAACTCCGGTGCATTCACCCCAGAGGATGGTGCTATTTTGATTTCCACCATGTATGGACCTGGGTCCAGGTTGAGTCACTGGCATCGGAACCAGGCCTCCGGGTCAGGCCTCTGAATCAGACATGGGCCTAGGCCCTGGCCTAGTCTGAGACCAAATCATCAAGACCCAGCCTCTGGGCCGGGCCGCAGCATCTGTCCTGGGCCAAGGCTCCAGCCTAGGCTGAGACTCAGGTATCAGGACTTGGTCTGACCATTGGATATCCGATGGAACAGGTAAGCAATTGTTCCTGGGGGGAGCTTGGGTTTCGCTCTTGGGCCTAGGTCCTGGCCCCTGATTTGGGCTTTGGCCTATGCCCCAGGCGAGTCCCCCTCTTTGGGCCTAAGGCTAACCTGAGGTGCCAGCATCATACTCAAGCATAGGCCGCAAACTCTAATTTGGGCATCAGCCTATGTTCTAGGAGAGTCTCTGGCCTTAGACGTAGGCCTAGTATCAAAGCATTCATTTCAAATGAATACAACAAATAAGGTTAATTTCATTCAGGGGCCCCCCAAATTAAACAAATTGCTCTTATTCATCGTGTTTTTGAAATTCATTTGAAACAAGTGCAAATCCCTAATAGATAGCTGTGGCCAATCCTTTAATGTGTTCTGAAGGCTTTCCTTAAATACTCCCTCACAACCTGCTACTGAGCAGATCTAACTTAGCTCCTCCCTAGAATGCCCATATCCTGCCCTCCACTTTTCAGGTTATCTACTTAGCTAGTTAAGTACTTATCAGGCTAAGTGATGGCTGCTAAACGGGACCAGATATTCAGCCACCACTACTTAGCCAGATAAGTCCGTACTTATCCATTTAAGTAGCACTGAATATCAGTCCCATATCATATAGGGATGTGCATTTGTTTGAAATGAATGGGTCAAATGCAATGAATGAGACCATTATCATTTCATTCCTTGCCCCTAAAATAAATGGAGGGTGCACATAAATAAAAATAAAATATTTTATTTCATTCATTTGTTTCCTACTCAAGTCTATGGCCCAAGTGCTGTAGTGAGACTGGTAACTATACCAACCAAGCAATGCCAGGATGTAGTAGTCTGAATGGAGCTGAGGTGGGAGAAGTAGACAATTAGATAGGACGGAGGACCAATCAAGATAAGCATTTTTTTAAACTATCCTATAGCTGGCATCAGTATTAAGTGACACTGACATTCTCCCACTGAAAGGTCTGAGCATGTGAAATGAAACTCCATTTTCTCAGTTGAATTTCACAGAGAAAAGCTGTACTTTTGAAAGCTCTGTTAGAATGAAAAAAAAAAAGGTTTCTAAAAAAAGGAGAGAGAAAAATGATGGTATTGGGAAAAGGCCTTTTGTTATCTTCTTTGCTGCAGTTACCATGCACTCACTGTGAGAGAGAAACAGAGGTGCTGCTTTCTGTCTTTTCACTGGAACAGGGCAGTAGAATGAACAAACTGCAGTGATTTCTTTTGTCTCTGCATAGTACACTGCTTATCTGCAGAGACACAGATTACAGAGAATAGAAGTGCAGCCTTGCCAGTCTTGTTAGTTTCATTTCTGTCCAGCAAAGTGCTACTTATTTTGCTACCCTGTGCAAACTATTATTATGCTGCCTCCCCCACCTCCCCTTGTCAAAGCCCCATGGATTTTAATGGATCCATTCACGGGCTTTCCTTTTTTTTGCTTTACTAACAATAACTTTTTGGGTCTGATTATTGTTTACAGGTGCAATGGAATTAGATTAAGGCAACTAGTGTCAGGGATTTTTATGTTTCAGGGGGATGGGGGAGGGTTAGGGGGTCTCCAGTGCAGCACATTAAGACTTTGGGATGAGAGGGTCTGGCAAGCAGCATGATGTTATAATATTAATAGAACTGGGCAACGGTGGAGGGCCACTTGCAGACCCTGGAACATTTTTGCTACGTTTAAGAGAGGATTAGGGGGTGGAGCATACAGTCCAACAGGACCATATATGAATTTTTTTTCTTTTTTTACAGTGCTATTTAACCAGGAATCCTTTGAAGATATGGCTTATCCCTGCCCAGGGCTTAACCCTGCCCAGGGATAGTAAGTTAAGTTCCTCACCTTCTGGCTTCTAAATAGTCTTTTGCCCTATAGAGATGCAGGTCTAAAGTCCAAGTTGAACATCAAGACCACTTTAGACCTCCTCTAGAGATTTCCTCTGGTTTCTACCTTTCCAGGACTTTATACCAATTTTGTTAGTGTCCTGTGCTCCTCTTTTGAAGTCTTGGGGTGTTCCTACCACTGTGGGTAGCTGCTCTGAACCTCTCATGGTGCTTTGGGGTCTTCATGCCAATCTATGCTATTTTGACCTTCTCTGAGTGCCTTGGGGATTATTCTGCCACCTTTGCTGCTCCATTCCCCCTTCATGGTACCTGCAGTTGCTTATGCCACTGTTAGTGCCACTTTTTCCCTCTCATGTTGCCTTGGAGTCTTCATGCCACTATTTACGATTCACTCTGCCCCCTTTTTTGGAGCCTTGGGCTGTTCATGCCACTCATGCTGTTGCTTTGCTCTGTCACAGTTCCTTGGAACAATCCTACCACTGCTAGTACTGTTTTGCCCTTTTACAGTTCCGTGGGCTATTTGTGACACTTAGGCACAGTCTTGGTGCGTTGGAATGCCTCTTCCCCTTTCTCATGATATCTACCCACAAGTTTCATTAGAATTGATTAGAAATCCCTAATTTTGGAGCCCAAACTATATTGCATTGCATTGCTTCCCCTATTGAATTTAGTGGAAAATGAATAAATAAGTTGAACAAATAAACACAATTTTTTTTCATCTGAAACAAACCAAAGAATGATTATGACCTACAAATCCAATAAACAAACTGAAACAAAATGTTTGCCTCTGTACATCCCTAATATCATCTGGAAAAGGGAACAACAAGGGAAGTGATCAGATTAGTTGCAGGTTGCAAGGAACTTCAGAGGGATCTTATGAGACTGGGAGACTTAACATCTGAATGGCAGATAAAATGTAATGTGTAAAAATGCAAAGGGATACTAATATTATAAAATAATCCCATCTACTGATGCACAGTGCTGGGTTCCATTACTAGTAGACACCAGCCAGGGCAACGATTTGGGGTCTTTCTGGACAATGCATTGAAATCCTCAGCTAAGTTTGCTGTGGTGATCAAAAAAGCAAACTGAATGTTAGGAAGGATCCATCTAGCTATAATCTCCTCCATTTTAACAAGGCTAGTTTTCTGGACATCTAGTACCATCACCTTAGAATGAATCGTCATCACCTGCAACTCTAATACTGTAATACAGCATCTGGTGATCACAGGATCCTAGATGATCATCCACTATGACATCAGAATCATTGTCCCCAGTGATAAGCACCAGGTCCAGTATCATCCCTTCCTGTGTGGGTTCCATTTGATGGAATAGTTCTCAATGCAGAGAATCCAGGATCGTCCTGCTTCTAGAAGACACTGTAATAGGGATTGTCATTCTGGAGGCTTGCCTACGGAATAGACCAAGGCCCAAAGCAAAGGCCTTGGCCTATACCCGAGCTTGATACTGGGGCAGAGGCCTGGGGATAAGCCTCAGGCCGGAGCCTTGACTAGACATAGGCTACAGCCTATGCCCGAGCACAATGCCAGGGTACTGGTTGAGAACAAAAAAATTGTCCCCACTTACCTGCTTTATCAAGGATCAAATATTGTGGCCCAGTGCAGGCCTGACACCAGGGCCAAGCCCAGAGGCAGAGTCCCAATGTTGAGACCTCAGCCCAGGCCTGATGCCGGGCCTGAGTTCACATCTTTGTCTAGGCTGAGGTCCTGGTATCAGAATTTGACTTTCAAGGCTGGGCCTTGTGTGGGGCCTAGGTCGATGTTGCAATGGCCTACCATGGCCTAGGCCTACAAAGGCCAAGGCTTTGGACTGGGCCTAGGCCTCATCATCAAATTTCCTCCCCCCCCCCTCCCCCGACCAGGTAAGCTGGAGTTGGGGAGTATCCTGGCCTCTGCATTTTTTTGGGTGGGGACGGGAATCCTCGAGAGGCCTCATTTCTTTTTTTTTTTATGTTTATTTCATTTAATTTAAACGAAATAAACGAAATAAACATTAAACAAATTGAAATTTGTGGGGAAAAATCCCCCAAAATGAAACGAAAAATGAAACAAAATTTTTACTTCTTCCCATCCCTACACTGTAGCCAGAATTTCCCAATCAACATGTGTCAGATTGAAATCACCTAGCAATAGCTCCTTCCCTCTCATAGCAACTTTGTGAATATCCTCCATTACCTCTCTGTCCATTTCTTCTGTCTGCAAAGGAGGTCTGCATATGACACCAATACAGAGGGATGTTTCATTCCCTCTTTTTTTAGATTAACCCTTTTCAGTTGCTTTATTATTGTTTTATATATACAGTATAGTGCCACTCTTCCTCCCTTTCCTACCCTGTTCTTCATAAATATGTTATAGTCTGGAATAACTATTTCCCAGTCATGGTATTCCATGGTCTCCTAACTTTCCAGATGCTGCCCTTTTCCCCCGTTTCTGTACAAGTATTGAATGAGTTGATCAACTTGAACCTCAGATAATATTTATAAATAATGCTCATCTTTATAATGATCGCATTTAAATCAATAAATGAAAGGAGGAGTGTGGATAGTAAGAAATGAAGCCTCATCTGGCCCATATAAGGACACCATCTCAACAATAACTACATAGCAAGACTTGTTCAGGATTCATAACTAGCTGAGTATAAATGTCATAACCATTACCTCAGATTCTGTAACCAAATTTGAGAGCAGGCAAAACAAAAACAACCAGAAGCAAGTGGTGCCATTGTTCCCTGTGGAGCTCAATAGATGTTCCTAATGAAGACCTCACCCGGTATTCTACAGGCTTTGATATGATTTCGATCTCCTAGAAAGATTTAGTGCTCCATAAATCAATTTAGAAACTTGACTGGACATTGTGCATATCTCCTCCCCAGGTGGAAGCTCAAAAACAGTTCAAAATGTGAGTGTGGTCACCTAAGTCAGACAAGTCAGTCTACCTCCTTTCACATGTTTACGAGATTCTATAAATTATGCTATTACTGAAAAATCATCCAATGGCTTACAGATTTGAGCTCGAGCAACTGTACCTACCTACCATGTACCAGTAGAATTGCCACCTGCTATTGACCGCCATATGAAAATGGCTTTTATTTCAGGGGCAGAAAATTAGCAACTAGAACTTTGGAAAAAAAATTCATGTGTAGGGTAACAAACAACATTTGACAATGAAAAAGTAACCATAATAACTGACAGTTCAGGACATGCTAGGTAAGATGAAACTATTCTGCTTCTTTTCTGGATTGGCATGTTTCCGTGCTGAACACCAAACCTTAAGGTATATGCTATAATTTGGAGGAAAATATTGATGCATTGCATAGTTATAATACTTGTAGCATCTTAGTTAAAGATTTTATATCATAGGTGGGAGAAAAATGTTCAAGTTCTTGAGAAATGCCATAGTAAAGTGGTGAGATATTAATAAAGGACTATTGATGTTTCGTTAATAATAATGACAATTTAAAATGTATCCATCATTGGATAATAATTTGAAGGTAATTTCCCAAGCTATTTATCTGAGCATATAAAGATTCATTTTAAATTACCCTGTCTGAAAATTGCCTTCTCAGATCAGCCTAAAAGTATATGCAGGTTTCACAAATGTATACTTGTAGCCTCTTTAAACAGAGACATTCCCAAGGCATGTTTATATTATAGGGAATAAAGCATGCATACATAATGGCATATGAAAATCTGCACATGTATTTTTTTCTTTTTACCTTTCGTTCACCCACAGAAAAAAGTGGTGCAAAATCCATGGAGACTTTTGTGTCCATGTACCTGAATAAATAAATTATCCAAGTATTTTTTGATTCAGATTTGCCTACCAAGGAACTGCAGGTGCACAAGTATCCGTCCATGGACATTGTACCTCAGTGAGCTATTTAAAATTTCCCCCCATATGAATAGGTTCTGCTTTGTAGGGATGTGCATTTGTTCAAAATGAATAAGGAAGCCAGTCCGAAAATGTCCCTTTTCTGGTTTGGTTTGTTTTAAATGAAACAAATCACTGGTGGCACCGAAAAGCCCAAAGGTTTTAGGCTATTCATGTAGAGAAATAGCATGAACTATTTCTGACTAGTGTGTGCTATTTGCAAATGGCACACACTATTTTTTTGAAACAAACAACCCAAATAACTTGAATAATTGACAAAAAAAAAAAACCCTATTGAAACAAAATTCAGCTGGAGACCCCCTGCCTTCCCCCAAACAAAACAAGATAAACCGACAATACATGGCCTGATTACCCCTACTTGTTTGTCGATGTTTTCAGGCAACACAAATGCCTGTTGATGGGTCAGATGGAGTAGGCAATGAGATTATCTACCTCCTTCTAGGTATATATTGTACAAACAATCACACTGTGTCAGATTAGGCCATTGGACAAATTTGTCTGGTGTGATTTCAAACTAAACAATTTTACCTTGACGTTGATTAATCAAGCTGAAAATCATTCACAGTAGAGGTTCTAAAATGTGCTGTGCATCGTGTGCATCTGAAACAAAATGTCACTTTAAAAAGACAATGCAAATGGCAGACAACAGAATGTTCTCCAAAGAATAATCCTTGATTTATATATTCTTTTTATGAGTTTGCCATCCCATTGTAGTACATGTAAAGAAAAATAAATTGATAGCCTTGAAAACGGACATATTTCCAAATGAAAACAAAATGAAATCCTGTTCAAGGATGCCGCCTTTCTCAA
The DNA here is from genome assembly GCF_901001135.1 of Rhinatrema bivittatum. NCBI lineage: Eukaryota > Metazoa > Chordata > Amphibia > Gymnophiona > Rhinatrematidae > Rhinatrema > Rhinatrema bivittatum. Next base: position 123,223 of record NW_021820900.1, on the reverse strand, counting down.
AGTGGGTCAACAGACCAAGGAAATCTTCCATCTGCCTGACATGAGAGATGCGGGATTCTGAACTCTATCACTTGTCCCCTGATGTAGGTCACAGGTAAACTCTGCATCATTCCAATCTACAGAAAATTACTGATAACAAAGAAACACTTTCCTTATTATTTCAATTGTATGTACATTAAAGGCATGATTTGCTAAGCTTTGTTTTTCCTAACAGACGCAGATCAGGGGGGAAAAAAGCCTTTGTAAATTGGAACCTTAATTTACTGCAATTAAACATATGAATATACTTGTGGGGGGGGGGGGTCAAAAAATCCTTTATAGTGATGGAGCTTGTCAAAATGTGTGTGCTAAACAATGCTGTATCATGACCAGTCAGCCCGAGTAACATTCTCTCACCATATAATGAAATTCAGGGCAGTGCAGTTGTCTCTGTAGCCTTCCATTCAAATGTATCCCATGCCACTTTGCAGTTGCTGTATTACTTTCGAAACACAATTCTTTCAAAGTAGTCTTCATGCAGGAACTTGCTTCTCAGCTTTTATTTGAATAGAAATCCATGACCATGGGCAATTTTCAAAGCTCAGGTTCCACAATATGGGTACTTTAGTTCACATTTAGGGTAGGCATGTTTTGGGCAGAATCAGAAAATATAACGCGTAGATTGTATTTTCAGCTCTATGTGCCTTATTTTCCATGAAAATATGTTTTGTTTTGTTTTTTTTTAAAACCACCTGCACATAAAGTGGGTGCGAATGTCCAGGAGGTAGTTTGTACATGAGGCAAGTTTCAACGTGAAAGAAAACGAGTGCATTCTCTTTGACAATTGGTGCAAAGGGAGCAGAGGAAATGTACTTGCGGTTTTTTTTCCCCCAAAGTGAACAAAGATTTCCCCAAGGAGTTTACAATGTGATGTTTTTACAAAGACAGTCATCTGGGCTGGTCCATGTACATGTTTATGCAGTAATAAATAGAGATGTGAATCGGAACCAGAATCGGGTCGGATTTCAGTTCCGATACACATCTCTATAGATGTGAATCGGAACCAGAATCGGGTCGGATTTCAGTTCCGATACACATCTCTAGTAATAAATGTAATCTTTAGAAATTAGGATTGCTGTAGAGCTACTTAAACTAAGCCATGAGGAAACAACTGAGCAAATGTCTACTTTGCAAATGTAAAATTTACAGCGAGTTGAGTTGTAGAGTATGATTACATATATCATGTGACTACTTTCACTCTAGTGAGCTAGAGAGTAGCAGAAGTAATAGTCTAAATCTGCTGGTCCAAACCTCTGGGTTTGTAATCACTGGCTATATGATTATACAGGTCTCTCAGCAGTGGTAATACTGAGGTCGATATTCAAAAGCCATGCCCCGCCATGCCCCACCATGCCCCGCAAGTAAAATCATCATTGAGCAAACGAGCGCTATCTTCAGCAGGCCCCCACCAGTGGAACTCGCTCCCCTCTGATCTAAGACTAGAACCCAATCATCAAGAGTTTAAAAAAAGATTGAAGACTTTTCTTTTCCAACAAGCCTTCCCTGACTCTCAATTCAACAGAAACGGAAAGACTTCCTAAATATGAGACATCCCCTATTTATGGACACCGCACCAAGTCCTTCTTTCAGGACTCTGCAACTGGACAACAATCTTTGAGCTCAAAAATTCATTTTACTTTATTATATATATTTTGCATTGTTTATATGCCATTATTCTATTTTAATTAGTTAAACTGTATAGATTATATCATATAATATAATTTTTATTTATTACTATGTTAAACTATAATATTTATTTATCACTATGTTTAATATGTTAATTGTCATCTAGTTATATTGTTCCATCGGTTCTACTGTTTTATGTAAAGCCCCTCTCTCTGTTGGGCAGTTTTTCGTTTTCATTTTATGTAAACCGGAGTGATTTGTAGTCTCTACAAGAATTTCGGTATATAAAAATTAAAAATAAATAAATAAAATAAAAATAAATTTAAATGGATAACTAAAACGTTATCCATCTAAATGGCTAGCTGGCTATATTTAAGGTTGTATGTGGTTACATTCTAGCCACATAATGATTTATGTGGCCACAACAAATCTTTCAGATATTACTGGTGCATTGATGATATCGTCATGATTTGGAGAAGAGAACCTTAAGCCATTTTATTTATTTATTTATTTATTTAGCATTATTCTATACTGACCTTCATGGTTAAATACCATATCAGATCGGTTTACATCGAACGGGGATAGAGAACTGTAACAAACGGAACAGCAATTTATAATCAGAAGGAGAACAAAGTTACATAAAACAAGGACTATAAACTTGGAAGCTTTACAGCTGAAAATAAAGGCCCGAGTAGGGCAATAACTTAAACACAAGAAGTCATAATGTAAACCGGGCTAGGGCAGGTTAGATTATTAGCGAGTTACTAAAATATGAAGTAAATCGAGGAGTAGTTCCAATTCTTTCAATGCATTCCATCTTACAATAAGACTCAAAATGGATTACGCCATGAAAACATTTTAAAGAGACTCTACAGTCTCAGTCAACAATGGATACCTATAAACATCTGTGTACAAATTTGACTACCTTCACAGTTCCAGTTTCCATCCTTCACACAAAAATAATCCATATGCAGCCAAGCTACATGATACCATCGTATTTATTCTGAGCTAAAGGACAAGAATAAATACCTCAAAGCTCTATCTGAATTCTTCAAACAAAAGTGTGCTCATCAAAAAATAATTTCCAATAAAATTGCATCCTCATCAAAACACCCAAGGAAAACCTGCTACAATACAAGGAAGGGAGAACCATGACATGGTTCTCCCTTCCTTGTATTGTAGCAGATAAGGGTTACACTACATGGGTAGTGTAACCCTTATCTGGGGTGTTTAGTTCCAAGGGCACACAATCATATGTAACCTATGGGGCTGTGCCAGCTGACTGGCTTCTTCCCAGCTCAACTCTTGATTCCTGGGGTGGGGATTCTTTTTATGGGGGGAGACTCTTGTCTATGGCCCAGACAATGAAAGAAATGTTGTGTGTCCCTTGTGTGTATTTATAGCTACGGCATCCTCTGGGGGGAGTTGCTATAAATAACCAAACAGGACCAGGTACTGAGTTAAATTAATAATAATTTACTGATTGGTTTAAGTCAAATAAAAGTCCACATTTAAATACTTGTGCAGTTACAGATGATGTTTTTACAGATAGAGTGTTTCACTGTGGGTAGGTTTCCTTTTCTTTCAGCACACTGGTTAAGCTTCCCATGGTGATGTAAAATGTGCACTCAAAGCTCTCCCAATGGCTTATCCGGGATTCCTAGGCCTGGGGGTCCCCTTGCTAGCATAGTCAAAATCATATCTTACAGTCCAGAGTCTTCCCGAACATCTAGCCTTGTGTCCAGGTCCCAAATTAGTGGCAATCAGGATGGGTTCTCTTCGCTCTTCCTTGACTCTATTAAGCAGATCTGAAAGGGTGACTCCTTGGGTTGAAAAGTCTTTGGGCGGGAACCTGCTGATCCAGCCAGGCTCTCTGTGAAGAGAAATGGCTTAAAACCTCTTCACAACAAAAAATGTATTTTCCTTCTTGAAAAACAGGATACATTTCAGCCATCGAAAATCTCACTCAGAAAGATGTCACTGGTCTTGATCACCTAGGGAGTAGACAGTAGAGTGGTGTGCACGGGTCTTCAGTCCTCTGGCTTGAGAGCCCTTTTGTCCAATAGGGAAGTCCATCTAAAATCTGTCTCACTGAACTGAATACTTAGGGATCCTCTGGCAGGTTGTGTACAGAAGCCAAATCCCCACAAAAAGGGGAAACCAGATTAGGCAGGAGGCCTCAGCAGGGAGGAAAATATCCTACATCTTGCTTCTCTGGTGTTTGTTCTCAATTGAAACTAGCCAAGCCTTAAACCACAAAATGGCTGGTTATAAAGGGCCTGAGTGACCAATCCCTGCTCTCCTAGGTGGGAGGAGGGCAAGAGGGGATGGGTAGCTCAAGATGTTTTAGAAAAGGGAAATGGAATTAAGGCATATGGTGGCGGACCTGCAGGGTCCGGTCACAGTAGTAACATGCAATCTAGAACTAGAAAACCTAAAGAAAATCATAAAAGAACTGCAGCCTGCTGGAGGATGAATTACTGAAAGAAATATTTTCTGCTCTCTCGTTTTTAACCTTCTGGCAACCACCTAACCTGAAACAAAAATTTATACGGAGTAAGCTTCATAGAGACAGAAATGGCACAAAATCCTGTAATCCCAATAGAGGACAGAAATTAGCCACCAGAGAACAATTTTGAATATTCACTCAGGACACAGTAGTGCCCAGAGGTTTGAATGAAACCATTGATTGGTTTGAAATTGTTTGAACCTAGATAGTCATTGGCGGAATGATTTTTGAACTGAGAGATGTGTGAAACTTACTGACTATCATTGATTGCCTGAATGTTTCATCAATCAAGTGATGTATTCTTAAGCTTGTATTGTTTCCATTGCAGAAAAAAGAATCCTTTCCTAAATGGAGGTGAGTTCCCCTGAAGCAGAGAGTTATATGTTCCAAACACTCAAAACACTGTCCAGCGTTGGGTTCATAGGTCACATATGCTCTCACTCTTCACTGATAAAGATAAGTGCATTTAGTAAAATTGCAAGACAGACTTTAGAAGACATTTATATGCAAAAGAAAAAATGATAAAAACTGAGAGACCTATGATGAGAGCATGCCTAGTTTGACCGAGTGTGCATATTGTGCATTTGCATGAGGCGGCACACCCAGAGAGGCAGCGGGTCGGCGGCAGCAGGAGAGACCATGGAGGCCACTGGCGGAGCTCAACCCACCAGCGGCTGAAGAAGGAGAGAGGTCAGGGGCAGCTGAAGAAGGAGACTGCCGGCAGAGCTTAACTTGCCACCAGCAAGGAAGGAGAGAGGCCGCAGGCTGCTAGTGGTGGCTGAAGAAGGAGAGAGGCTGCTGGCGGAACTCAATCCGCTAGCGGCCGAAGGAGAGGCCCATGTTTTTATTTGTGTGCGTGCGAGCCTACGCACAACTTTCGTTCCACCCCCCAAGCAGGAAGGCCATTGGACCATGGTAGAGCTCATCCCACCATGGCCCAATGACAATAGGGCCATGGTGGGATGTGTGAGCTTGTATGTGTGTGTGTGAGTGAGAGCCTGTGTATTTCTTTGAGAGCCTGTATGTATCTGTGTGAGAGCATCTGTGTGTGTCTGTATGAGAGCCTACGTGTTTGTGTCTGCGTGAGAGCCTATGTGTGTGTTTGTGTGTGTCTGTGTAAGAGCCTATGTGTCTACAGTATGCGTCTGTGTGAGCACATATGTAAGTGTGTGAGAGAGCCTATGTGTGTGTGTGTGTGTGTGTGTGTGTGTGTGTGTGAGAGCCTATGTGTGTGTGTGTGTGTGAGAGCCTATGTGTCTGTATGAGCACATATGTGTGTATCTGTGTGTCTGTATGACAGCCTATGTATTTGTGTGACAGCTTATATGTCTATGTGATCTCAAGATCAAAATTGTAGAGCATATAGAAAGCTATGGTTTAATGGAACACAATCAACATCAGATGAACTTCCAGAAGAAGTATTAAAAGCTACTTGTCATTTCCTCTCCTTTGGTTGGTGGATAAGTACTCTCTATGTGCAGTAAAGCTGATTTTCAGAAGGGCAGACGTACATGTGTACTGTTGCTGATGCGCAGTCAAGTACTCTCATACAGAGAGGGCATTTCAAGGGCGTTCTGGGACAAAGATTAGAAGTACAGACACATACATATATTTTATAAATGAAGTATGTGTATACATCGTCAAACCTGATTAGCAGATGTATAAGCATTCATGCAGGTTTGACGATGTATACACATACTTCATTTGTAAAATATATGTATGTGTCTGGAAGTTCATCTGATGAAGAAGATAAAGATAAATCAACCTCTGATAATGATTTTTTTGGAGAATGCCAATTGTACAATAAAAAGAGGAAGAACAGGATGGAAAGATTACAAGAACTCGACAGCACACAATATCATGACGAGATCGAGGGGCACGATGAGGGGCAAGAAAAAATAGTGATTAATTTGTCCAATACATCTCTCAGTAAAGAAGAGCAAATTTTAAGTTTAGGCTTGTCCTTAGTTCCCACAGAGAAACACAGTCCTTTCCAAGTTCGTATTGATTTACAACGCTTTACTAGAAAACTGATCCAAAACATTTTTTTATCAACATAAGGAAGAAATATTTTGTCTGCCGCTATTAGGTGGGGTTCTGGAGCAAGTGGTGGAGGGTGGGGGTGAACTGGTGGAGGGTGGAGGGTGGGGGTGAACTGGTGAAGGTTTGGGTCCACTGGCGAAAGTCTCAGAGAATTGGTACTTGGTCCATAAAGTGTTTTCATAAGCAAGGAATGCCTATATATTAGCCAATCTTCTAAATAAATAAATAAATAAATGAATAAATAAGTAGACTGCCTGCCTCCGCTCATAGAATAGGGTTAGTATATGCTAGGGATATGCATTTCTATAAAATGAATGCTGAAACGGGACAAATGAGATCAGTTTTAATTTGTTCCAAAGAGTACAAACAAAAAATGGCCACTAACGAAAATACCTGAAAATTTTCAGGTGTTTTCATTTTTGTGAGGGGACAAAAATAAATAAAAGGCATCCTGAAAGCCCTCTGACTCCCTTCCCAGTTCAGTACCAGGCTTGGGGCCCAAACTCTCCTCACAGGACGCGGGCCTGCACATCCCTATTACGTGCACATTGTAATTATTTGGCACATATACCATATACACAAAACATTTATAACATATTTGTAAAACTTATATGCACCATTCTTTTACAAATTTGCACATGTACTGATACATACGCGTGTATGTTTGGGGCGGAGATACATGGCATTTTATAAATTGTGTGGTGCCCCCGCGCACAATTCATCAACCACAAGCATAACTTTAGATGCAGCAACCTATGTGAACCTGTACGTGCTGCATTCTGCGCACTGTTGAAAATTACCCTCAGTACGTAAAACGTAAAGTAGTTTATCAACGTACTGAATAAGAACTGATCAACAATGCATACAGGCCGTTTTTAAAATAAACATGACTTCATCTGTGCTTAAAAAGTGCAGTTAGCATATTCAGATTATGTCATACCGAGGACTGATATAAAAGCACAAGCTGTTAGTTTACAGCATGGGTGTCAAGTTCTATAAATGTCTTTTTCTCTACATTTTTTTTCTAAGCCAGTGTTGTGTTAGTTGCCAGTGTGACAAGCCTGCAAGGTGTACTTATTGGCTTCCTGCTAGAGAGACAAAGGTGCCCATTGCCCCAGCTGTGCCTATTCGTAATTCTAGAGCCTTCACTCTCGGCACTGGGGCAGGAGATCAGCTGCTCCTCAGAGGATCAGCCCAGAGGGGAGAGTGGGGTCAGTGGTGGGTTTTAAACTACCAGTTGGCAGCGCAGGATGGGCAGTTAGAGCCGGCCAGCTGCAGCTGCTTCGAAAACATTTGGGGGAAACGTCCTGTGAAGGCTGCCCAAACAGCCTAATAAGGAGAAGCTCTCTAATCATATTCTGATTCCAATCTGCAAAGAATTACCGTTGCACCCACTTCATCGGGGGGGTTTATTTGCGAAAAACAACAAAATGACTAGACTCTGACCATTAACTTTATGTGTGTCTTACAATAAATGTGTGTGTACAGCAGGAAGAGAAGCTAGAGGAGAAGGCAGAGATTGGTGTGACACTGAGAGAGGTCTGGGCCTAGCCAGAGAACAGATTCAGGCAGAACTCTGGCTGTTCTCTCGTGAACTTTTTTTTTTTTTAACTTTTTATTTATGCACATTTCATTATAATACAAGAAAAATCTTGTGTAGTAAAGGAAACGAAGAATAATGATTTAACATTACAAATTGTATGCAATAGGAAATGACCTTGCTTCTTAAAATTCCATTAGTCCCCAGAAGAGGATCCCTTAAGGCAACTCAAAGAAACAATTTAGCAAAGAAAAAAAAGCAGTGAAAATAAACAGAGAATGTTCCAATAAGGAAGCTCATATGACTAAGGAGGAGAATTGGAAAGAGATGGGACCCACCACCGTAGACTGTGGAGTCAGTTTATCACTAAGAACTAAAGACAATTGAGAAGGGAGAGGAAAAACATATGAGAATTGTTTAAAAGTCTAACTCAGAGGTAAAATAGTTTATAAGAACAACTCTGATTCTACTTTTGTTTTATTTCTTTATTGTAAATCATATGCTATTCATACACAAAACAGATCAATACTCAGGAAGCAAAAAGTACACAGGAAGCAAATATAGCAAATATATACGTACATAATAAAGAGCTCAGCGCTGGGCTCTGCAACAGATACAGAATCCTTGCCAACCCTACTACATACCAGCTTTGCTTATATAGGTTAAAAATACAAAGTCAGCTAATTATCTGATTTCTGCTTGCATGCTTCACACCACTAAATTTTTTACGCTGTCTGCCTACAGGCAGCTGTTATTTGTCTCCCCTTATCTTTCTCCCCCCTGCATTCTTTCCCACAGACTATTTGCTGCGTACTCTCTGCGATATCTCCTGCCCCATCCTGTGGCTTAATTTGTTGATTGGTGTCTGTGCACTCCTGCAAAAACAGTTTCATAGCTTTGTCCGGCATTCAAGGTCCCAGGTTTGTGTTCTGGGGCCTGCTAGTATTTTTCCATACCAGCAGTATGTCCAGCAATGGTGGTATGTAGTAGGGTTGGCAAGGATTCTGTATCTGTTGCAGAGCCCAGCGCTGAGCTCTTTATTATGTAAGTATATATTTGCTATATTTGCTTCCTGTGTACTTTTTGCTTCCTGAGTATTGTTCTGTTTTGTGTATGAATAGCATATGATTTACAATAAAGAAATAAAACAAAAGTAGAATCAGAGTTGTTCTTATAAACATATGCGTAATATCCCCGGCATCTCCACCAATTGTTTAAAAGTCCAACTCAGAGGTAAAATAGTTTATAAGAACAACTCTGAGGCGAGCCAGCCAGGAGTCGAACCTAGAATCTTCTTTGAATTTATCTGACATTTACACAGACATTTTAGAAAAAGAGAACCCCTGTCTGTAGAACTCTGGGTCTCAAACTTCTTTATTAATGACAAGAAAACAAAACCAACTCTGCTTACCTTTGCAGTCCACAAAATCACTCACAGTTCGGTAGTACTAGCCTTCCCTAGGCTTCCTTCTTTTCCCTGGGCCTAGCTACTTATCCCCTTCTACGGAGAACACCCTTCCTCTCTGTGGCTTAAGTTCGCTCAGGCTAAATGCCTGGTCCCAAGCTTTTAAGGAGAGGGTAACATATAGTTCTTCACAACTGGATATCGGTAATTATAGTTCATCTAACCACCCGAAAATTTTGTAAGGATTTCCTCATATTTATAGTAACTCTGAAAGAAAAAATGATGTGAATCTCAAGAATGAATTTATCAGAACAAGTCACCAGTAAGTACAATAAGTTCTTAAAAGTTCTCTTTCGCTTTCCAAGATAGTCATATGTCTGATAAAGGAGACCCATGATCCTTTTGAAGAAGACTTTCAGCATTCTGCATATGTGTGGTACAGATTTATTTCTACTTTTCTTACTGTAGGTAAGGCAACTTCTCCGAGTTAAACATGTAGCACCATGCAACTGCACATAATTCTTGGTGACTTCCTCTACAAAATTGTATATCACGCAGGGACTTGTGCTGCAGCCTCTTGGATTGTGGACCTCATAACAGGCAGCCTTTGAACTAGAGATGCCTGGGATTTTTATTATTATTTATTATGAAACGCTTTTGATTTGGGGGTTTGGACAAATATGAATGTGAATTGTTCATTAGCTGTCCTTTGCAAGTCTCAGTAAAAACAATGGGGTGAATTTTCCAAGGAATTACGTTCATAAAGATAGCACATACATGCATAAGCAGTTTGTATTCGTGTACATGCTATTTATTTTATAAACATCTAAAATATACACGTATTTTCATTTTACGCGCCAAGAAAAAGGGATCAGTCTGGGGCATTCTATTTTATAAGACAATTAAACGCACCCATGTGACAACTTATTAATGCAATTTTACTGTTGCGACCGTCGCTGCCCGACGTCTCCACTCCGCCCTCCTTACCTCTTTGGCGACTCCTCCTGCAGGTGACGGACATTTGGCTGCCACTGCGTCTTCCTGCTGTTCTCTCCGGCATCCCCGAACCGGCTTGGGCGCTGCCTCCCGCCATGCTGTTCAGCTGCCTAAGGGCGTGCGCGCTGCACGGCCCTGCTTCAAGTACCTTCAGTGGCGTGAATCTCAGGGGTGTCCCCCTGTGATGACGTCATGCATCCAGGATACAAATAGCCTTCATGATTGCTAGCTTACGAGTTAGCAAGGTCGGGTCGGGTCAGGTTGGAACTCCTTTGGATGGGATTCGCTCTCCGTACCTAGCTACTCTGCCTCCACTTGGACTACTCTATTGGGGTACCCACTCCTTGGGGGCCTCTCTCTCTTTTCTCTTTCAGGTCGCTGTTTGGAACCGGTACTCGCTCCTCGAGGGCCCATGTTCCTGGACTTGCTACCTGGACTTCACTTCTGCCTGGAAGACACTGCTGCCTATACCATCTGTGAGTTACCATCTATCTTTCTCAGAGCTGTTCCCTGGAACCAGGTACTCGCTCCTCGAGGGCCTGCATTTACTTCATCTCCTGTGCTCCATACCGAGAGACCGCTGTGTGAGTACTATACCAACGAGGTTCTAATCCTGAACTCTACATTCACTGCTGCTACTCATGATATCAGTTTCTCTCCACTACAGCACAGCCATTGTGGGATCGCTGTTCCAGAGCCTGAGGGACTACAAGCCCAGCCGGGCTATATTCCAGCTCACTACCGCCACCTCTGGTTGCTCACCATCACTGTCTAATAAAAGATCTAAACTGTGTGTGTGTCCTAAGCTGAGCCTGACCTGTGGCCCCGCACGGACCTTCCCCCGTGGGTGTAGTCATCTGCCACAGAGTCCAGGGGTCCACCCAAAATCCTTACAGACAATAACATTTACATCTGCTAATTATCTTGCACAATTGATATCAGACTCATCTATTTATTATTTATTGGATAGGTGGGAGGTCTGGATGAACTGGAGGGAGTTCAGAGTAAAGAAGTAGGAGAGCCTTGATGACCTGAAGGAGAACTTCCATGTGTAAACTGGGTTTTATGTGAGCAAGTTACAATTTTTTTTGCGTGTAAAATATATGTGAATATGGTTATAAAATAGATAGGAAAAGTATGTGCTTTCAATGCATTGCAGGTATTTGCACGTAACCATATATATGTGTGTTTATTGGGTTGGCATATTATAATGCCCTCAGTAGTGGTGGACCTTTGGGGCTGAGGCAGGATTGGTGCAACATAACGAGCAAATGCGTCAGGCCCCCTCTGACAGCTGGCAGACGTGTCCTGTGGTGGGACTGGCTGGAGCTTTGCCTATACCAGCTGCCTCCCCCACAGGTAGAGCCCTTGGGTTCTGGCAGCCGGCAGGACCTAGGTGGGTCCCTAGGGCAATCCAGGGAATGAATTTCTGGGGCCAGGCAAAGGTCAGGATGGGCAGCAAAGAGCAGATGTGAGGAAACAAGCAAGAGGTCAGGGCAGGCAGCAGGCCACGGGTATGAGAAGAGAAGCCAAAGATTGGGGCAGACAGCAGACAAAGCGAGATCAGGTCCACAGCAGGGGTCAGGTCCTGACGGCAACTGAGAAATATCAATGTCCAGAGCCAAGGTCAGAATCCAGGAAGTCAACCAAGTGAAGACAGGACAAGACAAGACAGAACAAAGGCAACAATAGGGCTAGGCAGAGCAAGGAGGCAAGGATCGGGCAAGTCAGGGACAAGCCTAGAGAAGGAGGATCAGCAGAACAAGGCAAAGAGTCAGTAGTGGGGCAGGAACATGGTAACTCCAAAACACAAGAAAATGAACTGGGACAGTTGTGGTTAGTGCAGTGGTGGTTAGTGCAGTTAGTGCAGTTGTGGTTAGTGCAGTTAGTGCAGTTGTGGTTAGTGCAGTTAGTATAGCTGTGTTTAAAAAAGGATTGGATAAGTTCTTGGAAGAGAAGTCCATTACCTGCTATTAGTTAAGTTGACTTAGAAATTAGCCACTGCTATTACTAGCAACAGTAACATGGGATAGACTTAGTTTTTGGGTACTTGCCAGATTCTTATGGCCTGGATTGGCCACTGTTGGAAACAGGATGCTGGGCTTGATGGACCCTTGGTCTGACCCAGTATGGCATGTTCTTATGTTCTTCTTATGTTCTTAGTAACACAGGAAAATAGGCATGGATAAGACAACACGCACTGAAGACCAAGGTACTCCAGGAGATCTGTTGCTGAGGTGAGGTGTGCAGGGTCCAATGGGTTTAAATGCACAGGGAGGAATGATGTCATCAGGTAGCAACTCTCCGGGTTCCTGCCAAGGCACCTATATTATGTGTGCTGATGGGGAAAACATGGCAGTGTGCATTGGTGGTGCTGTTTCCACTAAGAGGAGCCAGAAGCCTGGTGATAGAGGTGGCTCATGGGGGCATCCTGTAAGCCACTGAGTGTAGCACATACTTGTATTTTATAATCTGCATATACCTCATATGCATAATGCTATAGTAGATCTCCGCATGGCTATGTATGCACATATATGGGGCAGTGCTGAGTTGTTTGAAAGTTATCCTCACTCTGTTTAAAGACTGGTGGATATGAGGAAAATGAACAAGAGAGGGAAAGACAGAAATAGAGAAGAGGGGGCCCAAAAAGGAAGAAGGGAAAGGAGAGAAAGGAAAAGGTTAATTTATGCTATTATAGATTGTGACAACCTGTGTATATATATACTCTTAAGATAACACTGCTCTTAAACTCATTCGTGTTGAAAATCCCCAAGCATTTTGGATTCGTACAGAATAAAGTTACATTCAGTACACAGGAGGACAATTTTGAAAGCCATTCACTCGGGTAAATTGGCCCGTCTGAAAATTGCCCTCCTTCAATCAGCTAAAAGTATGCCTGGGCTTCCACAGCATATGTAGGTCTCTATAAGAGTTTACTATGATGTATTGTATTATTGCTGATGATATTGATTTGTTTTATTGTTTTGAATATGCTATTTATTTTTTATTGTTGTATACCCTTTTGAATAAATTATTTTAGCCAAGAAAGCAATGTATAAATCATTTAAAATAAATAAATAAATGTACTTTTATCTGAACTGAAGGGAGGTTACTCCTGGGGGGTGGTGTTTTTATGAAGGCATGGAGATAGAAAACAATGTGCATAAGCTGGATTTTCAAATCTGTATGTGAAATTTTCTAGCAAAAAATCTTTTTTCAGCAAAAAAAACCCCCCCAAAGAAACAAAAAATAACCAGGTGTAAAGTTAAAGGTTTCTTTGTATCCACAGACAATTTTGAAAGAAAAAGTTAGGCATATTTTTTTTTGAAACTTAGGTACAGTGTCTGAGTTTGTACCTATGTGGGCTGTTTGTAGCTAGAGGTTTTCATTGTAACTTAACGATTTGCATAATCCTTGAGATTTATTTTATTTATTTATTTAACATTTTTCTATACCGAACTTCATGACAAGCTTCATATCAGGCCGGTTTACATCGAACTTAGGGGTTAACTGAACAAAACCATATAACAGGAAGGCCGAAGCGCAGATACAAATAACAGGGAGAAAGAACTTGGGGGCTAGAGTAGCCAGGAAATAAAGGGCAGAAAAAACTGGAGCATGAGAACTTATGAATATATAGTGGCTGGGTCGGTCATTTAGTCTATTGGGCTAAATGAAAGAACTGTTGTAATGTTTGGCTTATGGGAAGGCTTGTATATTCATAATCAGATAATTTAATAGAATGAGGCTTTCTTCCTCTTTCTCTTTCTCTCTCCCAAGAGCCCCATGTGAATGCCTTCATTTTCATTCTGATTTGTGATTTTGCATACAATTTGCAGCTCGGTTGCAAACTAGAATGTGATTGTCAATTCAATTGACTGTCGGATTGTCATTCTCCGCTGCAGATCAAAAAAGTTAGGTAGGCCCCTCTCTACTTTAAAATGACGATTCAGTATATTTTTATAGTGTTTAAGAAAAAAGTTTCCAATTTAAGAAGAAAAAAAGTCCCATACTGCAGAAAATAGAGAAAAAAAACCCCTATTCTGACTGCAGATGCACAAAGCATAGGATTTATTTATTTATTTATTTTTCTATACTGACATTCGATTTGACATATCACATCGGTTTACATAGAACAAGATGTCTAAGGCTAGCCTTACAATGACATGATACAATGTAACAGCTTAATTGAGTAACTAGCTAAGTACATATAACTTTTACAGGATAGTATTATAAAATAACGAGTATATTAGCATAACTATTTACAGAATATATTAAGAGTTAAATTAATTTTGTACAGTGGTGGTGGTGGGGGGGGGGAAACTGGTGGGGCAAGAGGGCAGGGGGCGGGGTGGTGGGGAATGTTGTTTGGTGAGAGGGGGGGCTGTGGCGGGATTATTTATCTAGTGTGAATGCTTTCCGGAAGAGCCAGGTTTTCAGGTTCTTTCGGAAGGTGGGTGTAGAGGGGTCAGTTCTGAGAGCGGGTGGAAGGTTGTTCCAGAGGTGAGGGCCCGCTACGGATGCAGCGCGTTCTTTAGTGGAGACTCGATGTACTTCCTTGGCGGGGGGGAATGGGGAGTAGGCCTGTGTTGGTTGAGCGAAGATTTCTGGTGGGGTTGCGGGGAGGTCAGAGGTTCTTCTAACTGGCTGGCTTTGTCATTATGGATTGCTTTGTGTATGAGCATGAGTGTTTTGTATTGAGATCTGAATGGATGATGGACACCATAATCTCCAGCTCGATGAAGAATATGAAGAAGTGTCAGCATCTCCAGAGATGCAAAAATGTAAAAAGGTAGATTGATTTGTCTACAATCCCAAATGAAAGTTCAATATTTTGGTCCTAGCCTCACTGTTCCTCATAATCGTTCTTGCTGGAGCCACAGTGATATCTTTTTATTTGCGGATGAATACTCAAAAAATCCACTTTGCCAAATCTGCCAAGGTTACTGATACTTCTGTTTGATATTCTTTATTTTACCGGGAAATAAGTTTTCTCTTTTATTTATTTTTACTTCATTGTCTTGTTTGCAATAACATGGGGATAAAAGACATTTGCCAACTTAACATATGAGATGAAAGAAGGAAGGGTAACGTGAATTACGTGCTCCCTACACAGCTCTCTCCCATTTGTCTTAGGCCTGTAATGGTTAACATTTTAAAGAAGGAAAATGCAGAAAGTCTTTGGTAAACTATTATTGTAAGGACGTCCTAGCATTGTTTTGCTGTATGGGATATACTATTTATGCAGCTTATTGTATTATTTACCAGTATGGAAATACAGTACAAGTTTGTATTAATATTGAAATATCTCTCTGAGTTCCAGTCAGTAGCATATACAAAAGTGCTAAAACATTGTTTATCTACAACACTAATAAAATATGTTTTTAATAAACTGGCATACTTTTACTGGTGGCAGGAGTCCCTGATATTCAAGTGGCGGATTATCCTTCCCACGATAACCTTTGCCATATGCTCTGACTCTGTGTGATGAAATATTCCTTGACACACAGTCATTTCATTTATTTAACTTAAACTGACACATAAGCATATAGCAGTTGACTCAAAATATGTAGATGCAGAGCTTCTACATAGATATTTAAAGACATGTTGTACTACTGTGCATGCTTTGGAAGTAAATAGAATTTAAAAAAAAGAATAATTTACAGCCATGATTTTTAGAGGACAGAGTCTTCCAGTAACTCCAAGTTCCCTTCTAGCATGGTTATCGGTGAGGTACCTTGTTAGCACCAAGAGGGGTGGAGGCATCCCAATTTCTGTCCACATAATCCCTCTCACAAAGATATAGGGATGGAATTTTTTTTTTTTACCTTTATTTGTGAACTTTTCTTATGACATGGAACAGCATGAATACTCACAACTTTTACCAGCAAAACAGGCGCACACGCTGGGGCATAGTACATATAAAGTAGATATACAGCTGGATATAACGTGTCTTACAAACATAGAAAAGACGCATGAGTGGTAAATAATGGAAGAAATAAATAACAAATAACAAGCTGTTTCCCCCCACACACATTCCCCCCCTTTTGTCGTCACCCCCCCCCCCCCCCAATCTGGGCTGTCCAGAATAGGCTAGAACAATGAGTCTGTGCTGATGGAGCAAAGTGTTATTTTCCAGTGAAAAGGTGCTCCACTTGAGGGATCCTATAGTATTGGATCTTTAGTTGAGTGCGTCCAAAATCTTGCTTCTTGCTCTGGAATTAAGAGACATTGGATAGGGATGCCATATGGCTAGAAAGAAGTCATATCTCTTAGCCGACCCGATACTGATGATTTTGCGGAAAGCTGCTCATATATCACTAGTTGATGAAGTTTCAGTCTCCATTGTATCAGGGTCGGAGGGTCCTTATTTATCCACTGCTTCAGAATAGACTGTTTGGCTAATAGCAAGGCTTTGCATAAAAACAGGCGTTGTGCTCGATTCTGGGCCCCAGGTAGTGTGTCCCGTAGCACATGCAGCAGACAAAGTGTCATGTCTATCGGTATCGCTCGTGTTAGAAGACGGCCCAGATAGGCCAGAACCCGCTCCCAGAACTGCCGGATGAGGTTGCAGTTCCAAAAATTATGCTGGAAAGTGGCAGGGTCATGCCCACATTTTAAACAAGCAGCAGACGTGGCCAGCCGCCATTGAAAGGCCTGAACTGGGGCCACATAACTTCTGTGTAACAATTTGAATTGAATTTCCCTTAATTGTATATTTTCCGTATAACTGGCTACTTTTTTTAAAACAATCCGCAAATTGTGGTGGCGAAATTTCACATTGAGAGTCTAGAGTCCAGGCAGTTGCCATACGAGCAAGGCGCTCTGAGGTGTCCAGGGGCAATAACTTTTTCAACATGGTGGAACATTTCACATCTTTCAAAGAAGATGAGAAGAATGATGTTAATGAAGCTTGATGGGGGGTAATACGAATACCACCTGCCCATGTCTGTAAAAAATGAAGATAAGCGAAGAAACTGCTATCATGTGACAGGGCAAAGGTAACGCCGGCGCCATTTTGGTTCCTGGCTCCCGACGTCACGCGTGCAGGAGATCGCCCCCGGACCCCTGCTGGACCCCTGCTGGACTTTTGGCGCTACCTTTGCCCTCACTATGTCATACGGGTGACCATTTTGAAGATTGGCAATACGGCCCGCGTGCAGGAGGTTGCTCCTGTACCCCCGCTGGACTTTTGGCAAGTCTTGTGGGGGTCAGGAGGCCCCCCCAAGCTGGCCAAAAGTCCCTGGGGGTCCAGCGGGGGTCCGGGGGCGATCTCCTGCACGCGTGACGTCGGGAGCCAGGAACCAAAATGGCGCCGGCGCTACCTTTGCCCTGTCACATGATAAGGGCAAAGGGCCACCAGCGCCATTTCTCTTAACGCAGCCATGGCCAGAGATGGAGATCACGCCGGGACCCCCCCCACTGGACCCCAGGTAATTTAAAACATTTTGGGGGGGTTCGGGAGGGTGGGGGATTTGTTTTAAAGGTTCGGGTGGGTTTTAGGGGTTTTTTGGTGTGCCAGTTTTCCCGCCCTCCCCCCTCCCCCGATTTACGATTTTTTGACGATAAATCGGGGGAATTGTTATTGTATCGCGGCTCTAACGATTTTTGACGATTTAAAATATATCTGACGATTGTTTTAAATCGTCAAAAAACGATTCACATCCCTAATACAAGACATGGACATGCGAGCCCTTGCAACATGAGTGTAATCCTTCTCCTCGGGATGGAGAATCTGCCAGGGTTCTACTAGCTGTAATTGCTGACACAGATAAGTTTTCCCTTGTGCTGATTATATCGCGCATGCGTTCCTGGGTTTGATCTATCCAACCCAGTATCTATAACCTGATTAAAATCTCCTGCTAATATTAATAGACCCCTTTGATGTATAGTGAGAAAATGTGTGAAAGTGGTGAAAAAAAAGCTATGCTGATAAGAATTTGGCGCATACATACTGCACAAGGTAACTTCAGTACCAAATAACTTCCCCATCACCAGAACATAGTGCCCCTCTTCGTCAGAAACTACATGGGCCTCTTCAAAACTACATTTTTGCCTAATAATATGGCCACCCCTGCTATCCGATGCACCGCAGGAGAATAGTATACTTTGGCAACCCAATCCCTTGCTAGTTTTGTGCTTTCAGCAGCAGTTAAATGGGTTTCTTGTAGAAACGCTATTTTGGCCTTATGCCGCCGTAACGATTGTAACATTTTTGTCCTTTATATTGGGGAACCTAGGCCTGCTATATTCCAGGAAATACATTTAAGCCATTCAGCCATACCCCTTCCTGTGGTTGATTAAGAGACTAAATGTACCCTGTCTCCAAATTACCATGAGGCCCACAGCTCCCAGCCTAGAGGTGAGGCCATTTGAGATTATTAGAAAATCCATGCATTGCACTCCCTGTACCGTAAGCAAATCAGGAACAAACAAGTAACAGCACATTGTCGCTTAGAACATGGTCCAGTGCTACCCTGCCTCCCATCACCACCCAATCCCCTCTCCCTCCCCCAATTCCCCTGTATTTCGCTGATGTCTTCCATATAAAGGAGGTTAAGAGAACCACCTGATTGTTCCCCTCCGGCTCCCCTGCCAATAGTAAAGGGCAAGACCCCTCAACCGGTCAACTGTAACAGAATTAACAACCACATCTTGTAAATGTGAAAGACATTAATCAGTGCCATCCTTCCAAAAGTGGATGAATTCTCTCCTCTTTGGGAGATAGAGAGTGTACCCAAGGCTCAGTGTCTGCCAAGTTTACCTTGCATCCATTTTTCCCACTATGTACTGTTTCACCGCCTCCACGGAGTCAAAACTATGCCAGGCCTCATTGTGTTCCATATGTAGGCGAGCGGGATACTGAAGGTGTGAATTTTAATTTTCTGTTAAAAAGATCCACACAGATCGGTGAAAATTCCCTGTGTTTGGCTGATACTGCAGCGGAATAGTCCTGAAAAATCATTATTCTACTTCCCTCATAGGTTAAAGTTGTACTCCTCCTATAGGCTTGCAGAATAGTAGCTTTATGGCAGAATACCAAGCAGCGTGCAATTACCACCCTAGGTTTAGTGATCTCCTGTTTTCTAATCCCCAATCTGTGTGCTCTCTCAACAGTCACACTGCCCGCTAGCTTCGCTAGGCCCAAAGCAGGGAGCAGCCATGTTTCCAGAATGTTTGCCAAATCTTTCTCGGGGACAGATTCGGGGAGGCCCACAAACCTCAAGTTATTTCTTCAGGACCTGTTTTTCTAGGTCTTCCACTTTTTCTTCCAGGGTAGCAAACTTCTTAGTCAGAGATTCTTGTTTTTATAGTAAATGCTGAGTTTCAGTTTCCACATTTGCTATTCTTTGCTGTGTGTCTGCCACCTGCATTTTTATTTCTTGGAGCGTTTCATTTCCAGTATTTATTTTTTGGGCTAGTTCTAAAAATCGGGGTTCTATTGCTTGAACCACCGCCTGTGTGACCTCCCCAACCAAATCGGGCCACTCTGCCCGCATGCCGGAGCTCGGAGGGCTCGGAGGGATGGCGGCCATCTTAGGGTCGGCAGGCTTACCAGTTGCTTTTTCTTTTTTCTGCTGTTTTGCCGCCATCCCAAGGTCGCCGCTAGGAAAAAAGACCCTGATTTTTTTCTGCGATGGCCCTGATTCACCTGGGGATGCCATGATGTGAGTTTATTGCCCGGGAAGCACGGCATTTTGGTGGGGGAGCCGGGAGTGCAGTCAGTCTCCAGCCTACCCGCTCATCAGGTTACGTGGTCTCCATAGGGATGGAATTTTGAAGAGTTGCACACATAAAAATTAGCATATACATGCATAAGTTGCCAGTACTTGCGTAATCACTATTTTATAAAAGGTGGAATGTATGTGTGTACTTTAACTTTAGCATGCACATATATGCAAGGAAAAAGGGACAGTTTAGGGATGTTCCAGGGTGGGGTCAGTAGTTACAGCGTAAATTGCTATTTTAGAAGACATTTACGCACATACCTTTGGAAACTTGCATAATGTTACACTTGAAAATTATCTTGCGTAACTGATATTAGAGGTCTGGGTGGATGGGGGAGATTTCAGGCTGTAGAACCAGGACGGATCTCGATGACCTGGAGAAGAACTGGGTGAAATGGTGGAGTAATTGGTAAACTGGTAATTTCAATTGCATGAGCATGTTTTAAAATATGTCAACGTAGACGCAAGGTAGTTGTACTTTATTTTCACACCTAAAATATATGCACATATGTTTTTTAAATAGGAAAAGTACACGCATTCAATGCAATGAGATACTTGCTTTCACAGCATTGCATGTATTCGTGCATAAGCAAACATATGCACATATGTAGTGGGGTAGAGATATGCATATTTAATAGTACTCATATATGTGATATGCATGGGTTATAAAATGGTATCGTAGATCTATGTTCTATGTTCTATGTAAAAAAACCCCAGTCTAATCTACCAGACCAGGGCAACCTTTTCGTTACTTGTAAACCGGACTGATTTGTATTGCATACAGGAATTCCGGTATATAAAAATTAAAAATAAATAAATAAATAAATAAATCTACACATGGCCATATATGCACGTATATTCTGTTGTGCAAAGAGATTTGAAAGTTATCCTCATACAGAATAACTCAAATTTACAGCAGCATGTCCCATTAAGAAGTACTACTGGTATATTATAGTTGATTTCTTGAGTACGTTATGTAAATGCACCTCTTCAACTGTTTATTTTTTCTACAACTAGTCAATTGCCTGCTAATTTTACTCTCCAAGAAAGACAATAGTCAGTACTCATAACCCTAATAATACTGGAACTCTGCATGAGCATAAATGACAAATGGGATAAATTTCATTGTATCAGTCAGTATAACCTTTGTGAACTATGATCTACAAGTCATGATTTGGCCTCAATGGGCAAAATTGCAAAAATCAAATTGAAAAATGAATCTTTTCCTGGGAAGTTTAGGATCACATATTTATGTACACATTTCTAGAGATGTATGAATAAGTTTGAGGTAATTGGTATTCCGACATAAATTATGTTATGACGGAATGGTATGAAGTTCCAGAGAGGTACAACCTGTCGAAGCCTATGATGCTGCCATACCTAAGATATACGTGATAATTTCAAGAACCAAGTAATAAATGTAATATGATATCATGTTACGTTCAGCGGTCTTACCTCTGGCCTTGAGCCCATCGCAATGCTGGCAGACTCCGGGGAAGACCCCCAGAGAGAGACACGGCAGGCTGCCACATTCCACCTGCCTCTGCCACTGATGCTGACACTAGCTCCACACCGGTCGCAGGGCACGCCGCTGCACTCTACCTACCTCTGATGCTGCTGCCTCCCCAGGACCTCCTAAGGCCAGTGCGCACCCGACCTCGCCCTTCTTAAAGGTCCCGCACCGGGAAACTACTAGCAGCACCCGATGATGACATCAATATCTTGGAACTATAAAAGGCCACTTTAGTAGCTACTCCTTGCCTTGGCATTAGGTTGACTTTCTCAGGTAGAGTGCATTAGGGATGTGTGGGGGAGAAAAATTTGTTTTTGTTTTTCAGTTCGTTTTTAGGAGGTTTTCTTCCCATGAATTTTGGTTCGTGGATTGCTTGATTCGTTTGATTTGTGTGAAAAAAATTAATCAAGCAATAAAAAATAATATCCCCCCAAAACAGCCAAAAAACAAAAAACTAGGCCTCCCTCTCTCTCAGAAAAAAGCTGGAGTAACTGGGGGGACTGTAAGCTATTCAACCATAGGGGTTTGGAAGCCCTAGCTATTAACTGGTCGAACTGATGGACACACTGGTAAAACTGGAAATGGTGTGGGCACGCACCCCTTTTAAAATTCCCCTCCTTATGCAGCAGAAGTGGGATTTATGCGCATAGGGGTATGCCCACTTTCAACTGGGCACACATATGTGCAGTCAGGCAAGTATATTAAAATGCAGATAAATGTTAGTTATTTTGCCAAGTCAAATGTAAAATTATTTTGAATTCTGTACATTTGAAGTGAATATATGTCTATTTTGTAATATGATGTATTAAAATGCTAGATTAAAATGTAATTTTGTGTTATTTTTAGCCGTGTTTTTCTCTCTATATTTATGTTGTCAGTCCTCGATGAGGCAAGAGCATCATCCTCCTATGGTGGTGGCTCTGGCAGGGTGAGCATATCTGGAGCCAGAGCTAAAGGAAGAAACCGTGCCTCTGGGATGATAGTGTGCTCAGCATTAGGAATTTCCATTGTCTCATGAGGCATTCTAGTGCTCGAGGACAAGTGGCCTCTCAGTTGATAAATATGATGACGACAGATATGTTCATCAATGGTCTAGACCAGAGGTGGATTGACCTATTGGGGGATCGGCATTCCCTGGTGAGCCAGTCTCTCTAGTCATATGGGTTATTTTAGCTTCCTGGCCCAAAGAAAAGCTTGGCGGGGCCAAAGCCTGAAGAGAAACCTGCGCAGCCTCATCAGACCCATCCTGACTTGGCCTGAAGAGTGACATGCCCAGCCACGGCTGACCCCATTGTGCCGCAACCTGAAGAGAAGCCTGGGCGGCTGTGTCAGACCTCATCCTGAAGGGGCTGGAAGGGGGCAACATAGTAATTGCTCACCCAGGGCAACAAAAATGCTAGCACCGGCCCTGGACTTGTGCTATTCATAAATGATCTGGAGAAAGGAACATAGAATTACCCTCACCAAATATAGAATAAAGAGACTAAAAGTATAAACAGAAACTGAACTGGAAACTGCAACAAGCCAGACTCTGTATGCAATGCAGCAACAAACATCACCAGTCTTCATAAATCATTCATCAAACAATAAAATCAAGGAATATAAATCAATCATATTAGTAAACTATTATTATAAAAATAATATTTCCAACGAGCTAAGAAATGGAATAACACAAATGGAATGACACAAATTTCTTTTGAGTTGTTAAAATAGCAGCAGATTCTGAAGAATTACCTTGTGAGACGAGACTGAGCTTCTGAATGGCAGTTGCAATTTAATGTGGACACGTGCAAAATTAATCCCAATTACACATATAAGATGCTGGGTTCTGTGCTAGGAGTCACCACCCAGGAAAAGGACCTTGGAGTCCTAGTGGAAAATACCTTGATATCTCCATCTCCGTTTGTGGCGGTGGTCAAAAATGCAAATAGAATATTTAGGAATTATTTGGAAAGGAATAGAGGACAAAACTGAGAATATCATTCTGCCTTTGTATAGATCCACAGTGTGACTGAACCCTAAGTATTATGTACAGTGCCCCATCTCAAATAAGACATAGCAGACATAGAAAAAGTACAGAGAAGGTCGACAAAAATGATAAAGGGGATGGAAAAACTCCCTTATGGAGAGAGACTATACAGATTAGGGCTCTTTAACTTGTGAAAGAAATGACTGAGAGAGGATATGATTGAAATTTATAAAATCATGAATGGGGTGGAATGGATAACCGAGGAACGGTTATTTACCCTCTCAAACAACACTAGGATTAGGGGGACACTCCACGAAACTAGCAACCAGCAGATTTAAAACAAATCACAAGAAGTATTTTTTCACTCGGCGCACAATCAAGCTATGGAATCTGTTGCCAGAGGATTTGGTCAAAGCAACTAACATAGTAGGGTTCAAAAGAGGGTTGAACAAGATCCTGAAGGAAAAGTTCATAAATAGTTATTAGCCAGGTAGATTTAGGAGAACCAGCGCTTCTTCCTGAGAGTGAGATACAAGAAATAGATCAACTAATATGGATCTGGGGGGTATTTGTGACCTGGACTGGCCACTCATGGAGAGGGGATTCTGTGCTTGATGGAGCCAGCATGGCTGTGTATATATCCACAGACATTCAGAAAGACACACATATATATTGTCTTTATACTGCAATGCTATAATTTTATTTTTCATAAATTAAACCAGTGTTACACAACCCTAACCTCTGAGGTGAGCAGTCAGGTCTCGTTTTCGGGTTTTCTACAATGAATATTCATGAGATATACTCGCCTACATTTGGTCTGAGAAGCATGCACAACTCGAGTACCTGGAAATTCAGAGCTATTTGCAGCCCTTCAAGGACCAGGGGTTGTGCACCTCCTTCTAGTTTGTCACATATCTATTATCTAGCACTTTTTTCATGGGTATGAATTTCTAAATCAGATCAGGAATTCCTTCTTTCCCTTTTCAGAAGCATACTGTCTCCAGTATAACCCATTCCAGATTTCCATATAAATGTATGGTGCAAACCACATGGTTCACATTTTTTTTTTCCTACGGTGGATCTGTAAGAATACCAGATGTAATGCAATCACTCAATCTACTCATTGGTTTAAGTATTATTTCCAACTGGTACTTCTCATGAAATTGCAAGGCATTTCGAAACATCTTATTTCATTTTTTGGCAATGAAATGGAGCCCATGGAGACAAAAACTGGACTTTATATTACTGCTGCTCTAATGTATTAAAGCTGTACGAAAATGTGGATACTTAAAATGACAGGGTTTCATGTGGCATTCAAGACGCACCATATGGCAAAAACGATGTCCAACAATGAAAAGACAGGCACTCTTTAAAGGGAGCGAGCACAGGTTATTAAGGGCTAATAGCATGTGGGATCTGATTTTTAGGATACAGCACTTCATTTTGATGCATCTGCAGAAGTTAGATCATAGTTATACAGGTAACCATAATGCTTTCTATTTTACATTTTCATGTCTCACCTTTCAGTTTGTACTAAAATTGCAATTGGTTGCACAATAGGGATGTGCGTGGAAAAAAAATATGGATTTGGTTCGTTAATTTGGTTTGTTTGCCTCCTTAATTCGTTTCAAACATCTTTTTTTTTTTTCATTTATCCTTGTCATTTGTTTATTTATTTACCATTAAAGTCAATGGGGGAAGAAATGCATCTTACTTTGGGGCTCTTAAAATTGGGGGTTTCTATTCAGGTTTAGTGAAATTTGCAGGCAGCAGAGGGAAGAGCACTTCAAGTCAGCAAGAGGGGGTAAAAGTGGCATCAAGAGTGGTATGTACAGCCCGTGACAGGGAAGTAGGCAAAACAGAGGCACTAATACAATACCACAAGTGTGTGTGAGAGGAACAAAGCAGGGCCAAGAGTGGCAAAAGCATCCCAAGGATCAAAAAATGAGGTGCAAAGGGTACCTATAACATTGACACAAAGAACACAAACTCCCCAATGCAGCAAAAGAGGAGAAAAGAAGCACGGACCATGGCATAAATCCTCCAAGGAACCATGAGAGGTACAGCAAATGTGCAAAGTATCAACTTGGCATGGCAAGCCCAATAGTCGGTTAGTGCAGTAATAGAATTTGAAAATAACTTTGTAAACAACAGGACCAGAGGCAGAGATGCCCATCAGAGAGGCTCAGGGCAGCATCATATCATAGCTGCAGAGCAATGCAACAAGAAGAGTTACCTCAACATCCCAAGGCTTACAGTGAGGGGTATGGTAGCAAGGTTTGGGGGTTTTTTTTCCTTGCAATAACGCACTATAGTAGTGGGGGGACACACACAAACACTCACGCGCACACACAACAATCATGTCTGATTGAAAAAAAAAAACCAGACAATAGGAAGCACCTACAATAGTTTTAAACACAAAATAAAGAAAAAACTTTTTGTATGTATAGATAAAACCAAGTATAAACCAAAAGTAAATTTAAATTAATCATTGAATAAGCAGAGTGAAAAATGATACTTTCACACCCACAATGGTGTTAATCCTGCACTCCAGTAGATAATGAAATAAATAAATCATGTAAAGTTTAAATGTGCTTATTGAATACAATGGTGTATTACGACATAAACTCCTTGCGGCTTTTGGGAAACACCAGTTTGTTTATTTTTTATAAATAGAATTTTTACAATATGCTTTTTAAATTGTTTGCAGATTTTTGGAACATAAAAGAAAGAGATCATGTCTGGAATATCTTTGTTCCTGTAGTATTGTCTTCCCAAGGGTTTGAATTTATTGATGGACTTTTGCCTAGCTTCTACAAATAAGTGTTGATCCACTATTTAAAATCCCCTTTGAAGAAACCAGTAAATGGCCAAGCAGAGGTCCTTTGTTGGGGCAATGCATTTTAATGAACTTAAACTATGGCAAATGTGTTTGCTTTTTGAAAATTGATGGGAAGCTATTGGGAAGTGAGTAGTGATCTTTTTTTATTTCTTTATATATGCAGTGGTACTATGAACACCCCCATACATAGAGCGAGCGCTAAGCCAGGAAGAAGGGTTGCATCAAAATTATATAAAAGATTAGCAATACAGCACTAGCAGTGGCATGAACACCACCCCAAAGGGCCATGACAGATGTAACAGGTGTGCATAGATTCAGATTGGTATGGCAAGACCAATAGTCAGTAAGTACTATAAGGGAGTTGGAAAAGAACTTTGAAGACAGCTGGCGCAGAGGCAGAAACACACATGGCCCAAAGGCATGATGAGAAGTCTGGAGCAGCAGTGCTGGTGTTTAAAACCACAAACCAAAATTGCAGAGCAAGGTGGCAAGAAGAGTGGCATCAATGCCCCAAATGCCCACAAAGCGCCAGAAGAGGAGCAAGTGGCACTAACAACAGTGGCATGAATAGCCTAAGGTACCAAAAGAAGGGCAAAGGGCACCACAATAGTGTTATGAGCACCACAAGGCACCTATTGAAATACCTGGGAACTCTCTGGATTTGGCCCAGAGACTCCGTAATTCTGAATGAATTGCCAGGTCTCCGGGCCAGCACCCACAAACTCCGCTCGCCCTAGGGTTGCCAACTGTCCGGATTTTCTCCGGACAGCACGGATATTTGAGGATATATCTGGAAGCCAGAGTGAGGGCTAAAATATCTGGATTTTAGCCCTCCAATCCAGCTGCAGTCCACCCAGCCTGCAAACCTCCTCCCACCCAGCGCCGGGGCCTTCCACTAAGTTAACCCCATCCCTATTGTGAAGATCGGCGCGGCGCCTCTTCTGTCGCTCTGGTGGTGCAGGTCAAATGTCAGCTGTTTGAACTGGAGGGGCCTCCAAAGCCCGCGTGGTTCAAACAGCTGACTTTTGACCTTGGTTGCGCTGACCCTCGCAGTAGGGATGATATTCACAGTCCGGACAAAAACGAAGAAATGCCTCAGGGGCAGCAGGCTGGCAGGAGCCCAACCCCCAAGACCTCCAGGTCGAAAAAGATGCGCCCAGGAGCAGCAGATCGGCAGGGAGCTCAAGCTCTGCCAGCAGGATATCCAAGACCTGTCAGGCAAATGTACGAGCAGAGAAGGGGTGGGGCCTTCAGCATTTTCCTTCCCACCCACGGCAGAGGAACCCTAGAGTTTGAGAGAGTGTGTTGTGTGGGGTGAGGGGAGAGCAGTGTTATGTTTTGTAGGGTTTCGGTGGACCCTTGGACACTGTGGCAACTGACCACGCCCACGGGGGGAAGTCCCTTGAGGGACCACAGGTCAGGCTCAGCTCAGGACACACAAACACAGATTATATCTTTTATTAGACAGTTAGTGAAGCCACCAGAGGTGGCGGTAGTGAGTAGAAGATGGAGCCCAGCTGGGCTAGTTTTCCTCAGGGCGCTGGAACAGCGGCTTCCCTGGTAGCAGTGCTATAGGAAGAAGAACTGAGAAAATGAGTACACTGAGATATTCACAGAGTCCCCAGTATGGAGAAGCCCCGAGATAGGGAGCACTGGCCCTCGAGGAGTGAGTACCAGATCCCTGAGCACAGAGACTCGTTGGCAAGTACTCACGCAGCAGTTCTCCGTAGAAGATGGCACTGGCGCTGGAACAGAGGCAGGCCCTCGAGGAGCGAGTACCTGGTTCCAGGGAGTCAGCTCTGAGGAGTAGATGATAGTAGTACTCACTGGTGGTGTCTGTAGCAAATTCTTCCAAGTAGAAGAGGAGAAGGACACAGGCAGCGAGTCAGGGAACATGGGCCCTCGAGGAGCGAGTACCGGTTCCTGATAGCAATCTGAAAGAAGCAGAGAGGCCCCCGAGGAGCGGGTAACCCCTTAGCAGTCCAATAGTAGTTGGAGGCAGAGTAGCTGGGTACGGAGAGCGAATTCCATCCGTAGGAAATCCCTTGCTAACTCAATGGCTAGCAATAAACAGTAGGCTTAAATATCCGGGCAGCGTGATGTCATCACAGGGGGACCCCCTGAAGTTCACTCCATAGAGGAAATAAGAATGAGGGTGCGCGGTGCGCACGCCCTAAGGTACCTAAGGAGCATGGCAGGAGGCAGCGCCCAAGCCGGTCCGGGGACACCGGATAGGATGGCGGGCAGATGCCGTGGCAGCCAGACGTCCACAAGGAGCAGGAGGAGTCGCAGAAAAAGAAAGGTAGGCCGAGTGAAGCCGTTGGGCAGCGACGGTTGCAACAAGCAGCCTGTGTGTGTTTGTGTGTGTGTGTGTGTGTGTGTGTGTGTGAGGGAGAGAGAATCAGCAAGTGTGAGAGAACTATGTGAATGAGGGAGAGAGTCTGAGTGTGTGAGAGTCTGTGAGTGTGTCTATATATGAGGGAGAGCCAGTGAGTGTATGTGGGGGAGAGCTTGTATGTGTGAGAACCTGTGTGGGAGAGAGCCAGTGAGTGTGAAAGAGTCTGTGTCTGTGGGTGGGGGTGGGGGAAGACAGCCAGTATGGTTGGGGAGAGGGAAGAGAGCCTGTGTGTGTGTGTGTGTGTGTGTGAGGGAGTAGGAAGAGAGCAAAATGTTTGTGTGTGTGAGAGAGGAGAAGTGTGCATGAGAGTCAACATGTGTGAGAGAGGGAATGAATATGTATGTTAGGGAGTCTGGGTATATGAGAGAGGATAAAGTGTGGGCCTCCCTCTCCTCCACTAATCTATGATGATCTCAGGTATGCCAATTGAACGGCATAGGGAACCAATAATATTGACATGAATACCACAAGGCATCTACAAACATGGCATAAGGCACCAACAATAGTGGTATTAACACCACAATTCACCTAAAACGGGACAAAGGGAACCCACAACAGTGGCACAAAAACCCCATGACACAGTGAGTGGGGTAAAGCACTAGCAATAGTGGCATGAACACCCCAAGGCTTTGAGTGAGGGTTATGGCAGTGAGCTCAGTGGCATCAAAACCCCTACATATAGCGCGATGGGCAAGATGGTGAGCACAATGGCATCAAACTTCCCCCATATTTCCCCACCCCAAGGCACAGAGTGAAGGGGGTGGCAGCAAGCAGAGTGGTATCCCTGTACTCAGGGATATGGCCGTAAACAGTGGCATCAACAAGACCCAGTGAGTAGGTCAAAAGGAACCATCAACACTGGCATGAATACCATAAGGCACCATAAAAGAAGTAAAATGGCAGCATGTCCAACACCTGGGTATGCAGCAGAGTCCAACTGTTCCCTGCTGCCAGCTGCGTGCCATCAGGGACACAGAGGTATGTGCCATGTCCTAGCTGATCCAGGAAGAGATGCTTCCCCGCTCCACCTACCTGCAACAGTGGGGTAGCCAGAACTGATTGTCTGGGCCCGGAGTTAACATGGGTGGGCCCCATGGTAGTTCTGCTCTTATTGCTAAATACTTGAGAGTGAACCTGACAACAGATTTCTAAAGCTGTCATTTTAAACCCAAGTGACTTCAAGCACTTACCAATACTACTAAAGCAGGCTTTTAGTTATGGAAGCATTTTCAATTATATTTAAAGAAGTCTCAAGCGGCAGTATCCTAGAACGTCAGCATAACTAAATACTAGTCTCTATGAAGACAAATATCTCAGCACCTGTCACAATGTCCTGCTGTTGCTGCCTTTTGCCCCTCTTGGGGCGTCCTGGACATCCTTGCTGCTACTTTTCTCCTCTCGTTGTGGTCTGGCGAATTCTTGCCTCTGCTGGTTACTATTTTGCCGCATTATTGTTCCTTGGGCTCTTATGCCAGTTTGGGTGCAACGTTGACACAGTTTCGGTGCGATGGAGTGCCTTTCATCTTTCTAGTGATGTCTGTCTGCAAGTTTCATTAGAAATGATTTAATAAAAACAGTTTGGGAGCCCGGAATAGGCTGCATCGCTTCTCTCATTAACTTTGATGGGAAATGAAGGCTGAAGAGAGCAAATCATTTTTTAAAATCTGAAATGAGCCAAACAAATGAATGCGAAATATGAAATGGATTTAAAAAAAAAAAAAAAGTTTGCGTCTACACATCCCTCAAATACCTCCCCCAGGGCCAGTCGTCCCACCCTCCTAAATAGTAAATTAAGCCTTCCCAGGCCCTGTCATTCTCACTTCCTTTCCTCAAGCTGCCATTTTCCCCCAAGCCAAGAAGTCTCCCTCTTCCTAGCAGCCTAGTAAGCCCCTCCTTCCAGGTCCAACTCCCAGCCATCTAGCAATTTCCCTCTAGCCAATTCCCCCACCCTCCCCAAAAATCAAGCCAGCCCCCCCCCCTCACGCTCCAGTTCAGTCAAACCCCCCCCCCCCCCCTGGAACCAGTGAGGCAGGAGCAGCAATGACTGCCTCCTTCAGCTTCATATCTGCTAATGAGGTAGGTGGAGGGGGGGGGTCCCAGTTTGGGGGTAGGGAGGGATCAGGATGGGGAGGGGCTTATGCAACAGTGGTTTTACTGGACACTTGGGGGGGGGAGGGATGATAGTAGCTTAAAATGGCCTCACTTGGTTAATTGGGTAGAGATCAGCCTAGGGGGTGGGTAGGGCCTTGCGTTGGTTTTCAGGCAGGGACGGGGGTGACCCGAGCAGCTGGAACTGTGCCTCTGTTGTGCGGGGCATGAGACAACCCACGGTGATGGCCGGCAGAAGCAACACATCTGCGTTATCTCCCTGAGAACACCAGATTGAGTGCTCGTTAGTACATCAGGCATTTAATAGGGTACTTCGTGGAATATATAACACGGATGGAAGATAAATGGAGTACGTTGGCATCTTAAACCAGCTGACTGGTACCTATTAACATTTAATTTCTTCATCATTATATTTACTTAATTTATGGTTTACTTGAGAATAAAGTAATCTCAGGGGAAGGAGAGACACTATCCCGCCCTTCTCCACATCCTTTGTTAATTAAGCGTGCTCTGGAGATTCCCCTCTCCTCCCCCCCCCCCCCCAGCGCAACCTTCTTACCCAAGGTTCGTTCTACCAATCAGCTTTCAGCATCCAAGCCAATTATTTAACTGCATGGGCTGCAGAGAAGTCTTAAAATATTCTAAACTGCCAAAGTTTATTCTAATTATTATTATTATCCTAGCAAATTTAATTCTGGGTTTTTTTTTAAGTGAAGTAATCCAGCTGGAAACACCCAAATCTTAGAAATGTAATAATCATTCAAATAAATCTATTATAACATCAATCACATTCTGTAGTATTTAACTAAGGTCTCTCTTTACAGGTCCCTTGCCTCTTTAAATAGTGTATCTAAGATCTAACATATTCCAAGCTATTATTTACAGTAGTTAAACAGGGACGGTATGGAGAAAGTGAGGGATTAATATTTGCATGAATAGAAAGAGTAAAACAGTACAGTGGGATTTATTTTTTATTTTATTTTTTGTCTATCTAACCTTATTTCTTACCTATCTAACAATGTGATTTCTATTTTTTTTTTGTTTGTTTTGTTTTGGAGACCACAGATGGAGGGTGATCAGTCTGGCAAAGAAAGAAATAAATCACGGTGAAGCTACCTGAGGGTTTGGCTCACATTCGCATGCAAACTGTGATTAAACTGAATATCCGCCTTGGAATGTTGGTTTGGCAAGAGGTTAAACGGACATGAATGAATCTGTCTGCATAGTTAGATATCAACTGTTTTCTAGCTACATTTTGGGAGGGGTGAGGGAAGCACACTTCTGTTCTGTGAAGGGCTGCATACATTTCTCCTGTCTGTTTTTCCATTACTGATGTTCCAATTCCCCGCTAAGTCTCCTTTACTGAGCTGAGGGTAAGTTCAGGAAGTACCATCGTCTCTTTACTTGGCTACCTGCCAATATCTATGCATACCTATTGACACACTGCATATTCTGAAAGAATTATTTTAAAACCTTTTCTTTTTTCACTGTGAAAGATGTGAAGCGGAACGGATAAATGAAGATTGATTTGTGTTTGTCTACCTAAAATGTCATTGTTTGGAGTTAAAACATAGGGGGCCACATAAAACACACACACACATACACACTCACACACACACATTTGTTGTTGTTGTTGTTGTTTTTTTAATATGGTACCTTAACCAGGTTACCTTAAAACAGGTGTGATGTCAATTTAAATAACAGGAAAGAGAAGATGAAATGGTAATCTGGTGAAAGATGCACAGGAGTCAGGAGTCCAGATAGATGAGACGGGAGACATTGAATTTGGAGCAGAAGTCAGGAAGAGAGACCTTGCATCTGAGGATTAAAGAGGGGAGCTTATTCCAAAGAAAGGGTTCAAGCAATGGCAACGAATGGAAGTGGAAGGGATTTAGAGTCAATCATGTTGTATGCTAGAGAAGGTTTGTATATATGTATTTGAAGTAATATGCCAAGAGTAGATGTAGTCTCTTGAGCATTTTTGTTGTTGGTCATGTGGCACATTAATTTGAATGCTGAACATCACACAACACTCATTACTTGACTTATTTTCTCTTTCTCATCTACACCATTGAAGGTGAGACATTTTTCACTCATTTGAACACAAGCAGCTTTTTAAAAATATCTCTCTCCCAGACAGGAGTGTCTCTCTGTTTAAAAAAAAAAGTAACAGAAGCACAGGAAGTATCAACTAAGAGCATGTTGTTTGTTTGTTTGTTTGTTTGTTTGTTTATTTATTTATTTATTTATTTATTTATTTAGAATTTTTGTATACCGACAACCGTTTGCACATCGTATCGGTTCACATATAACTTAGAACTAAGACAGAATAGCTGTCATTTAGGCATAGCCTTTACAAGGAACAAGGATAACATAAGAACGTATAAAAGAGTAAACAGGTGCATGAATATTAGCAGGGTGTAGGTAATGAAAGGTACTAGGAGATAAACATTTTGAGATAGGTGCTGGGAGTCAAATGCATACAAAGTACTAGATGCAAAAATTTAGGTTGAAAAGAGGGGGAAAGGAACTGAAGGAAAGGGGGAAGATACAATACAATTGAGCATTAAACATCATCATATGAACTCATGCTTAGCAGTTAGTTGCCGGGATGGCTGGAAAGGGATGGGAAGGCCTGTAGGAATACCCTGGTTTTTAGTTTTTTTTTAAATTTGGAGGTTGAGGTTTCAGTACGTAAGTCAGGAGGCATGGAATTCCAAAGGGTAGGGCCAGCCAGGGAGAATGCTCTGTTTATGGTGGAAATGTGCTTAGTTGATTTGATTGAAGGATTGCGGAGTGAACCCTGTAGGGTGGATCGGATTGGTCTTGTAGATGTGTGAAGCTGGAAAGGAGGGTTGATCCAGTGGGAATTTTCATTTGTAATACTTTTGTGAATGAGGGTTAGGGTTTTATATGAGATACGTGATTGTATTGGAAGCCAGTATAGTTCGATAAGAGTTGGTGTAATGTGGTCTCTCTTTTTTGAGTTCGTGAGAATGCGTGCTGAGGCATTTTGTAAAAGCTGTAATGGTTTAAGGTAGGTAGCTGGGAGGCCAAGAAGAAGAGCGTTACAGTAGTCTGTTTTCGAGAAAATAATAGACTGCAGTACTGTACGAAAGTCCGTGAAGTATAGCAGAGGTCTGAGTTTTTTAATTGTTTGAAGCTTGAAGAAGCAGTCACTGAGGATGGATTTAATAAAGGGTTTAAAGGAGAGTTGGTTGTCGATGAGGACACCCAGGGTACGAGAGTAGGGGAGATATGAGTGAAGGAGTGATGAATAGTGGGTGCCTTTCTCCAAAGGAAGGACCTGGGATCATGATATAAAATTGCTTGCCACGAGGCACAGACAGTAGTTGTTTGGAGCTTGAGAGAAATATATGTGTAACATCTGGGTGGGAAAATCCTAATAGAGAACCCAGAAACCCACATCATAAAGGATGGACCCTAATTTCATAGTTTTTACCACACCAAATCTTTCTGAGAAAGCAGGATCTCCTGTGGGAAGAAACTCAGCTTCAAGGCCCTTTTGTGTTAGTTCCCCACAAACCCTTCTGTAATCTCTCTCTCCAAGTTCTCAACACAGCAGTGGTGATCTCCCATCATAGACAGCAGCAATAATCATGCTGGAGACTGAGTGGGATGAGTTATAAAGGTGATTTGATGGTTTTTAACAACTGAAACTAATTAATCTTTACAAATGAAACTTAATAAAATTGTGACCATACCTTTTCCCAGCTCCCAGTTCTCCAATTACTTCAGCTAATTCCTTGAGTGATTGGATTCTATGCTTCTCCTCCCTTTGTACTTTACTCTACTGATTCTGCCATGGAAATGGGAAGGAAAATTAGCCCAAGTTATTTCCTAACATCACAACAAAGTTCCATTTCTCGTGCTTTTCCCATAGTACTCAGTAATCATCACTCTCCATTTTGTTGCACCTAATGGCCACCTTAACATACCACTCTTCTCTGATGATTATCCCTGAGTTTATACAGAATTTTTACATAATACCTCAACTTCTTCTTCCTGAAAATGGATGTGAGTCCATTCTTCCATGATGAGCAAACAATGGAGGTTAGACGCCAAAGAAATGTCCAAGTACAACTTTTATTGAAATGGAGACCAATAGTTTATGTATGGGGGTATCACCGCGTGAGGTCCAAGTTGTTCCGGGAAGCTTTTCTCACCGGATGAAGGTAGGAGCTGGTGCCCCTCAGTCTCTCTCTCTCCCGGGCTCCCAAGTTGGTACTGTCTGCCTCCAAATTTATGGGCAGACACTCTCCTCCGACGTCATCCGGCTCCGCCCTCTCACAACCAGAGAGGGTTGGGTCACACTCCAGGGGTATCACCGAGTGAGGTCTGAGTTGTTCCGGGAAGCTTTTCTCACCAGATGAAGGTAGGAGCTGGTGCCCCTCAGTCTCTCTCTCTCCCGGGCTCCCAAGTTGGTACTGTCTGCATCCAAATTTATGGGCAGACACTCTCCTCCGACGTCATCCGGCTCCGCCCTTTCACAACCAGAGGGGATCGGGTCACACTCCGGGGGTATCACTGCATGAGGTCCGAGTTGTTCCGGGAAGCTTTTCTCACCGGAAGAAGGTAGAAGCTGGTGCCCCTCAGTCTCTCTCTCTCCCGGGCTCCCCCCTTTTAATCGGTTGCAGGAATTTTAATAGCCAAAGTGGAATGAGGTAGACAAACAGGGTGTCAGCCATAGAATGTGAAGAATGGAAAAACTCCCATAGATTCACTAAGATGATTGTTGTGAGGAAATTCAATCCAAGGGCACAATCTGGCTCAGTTATTCTGATGAGCAGAGACAAATATCTGAGGGACTGTTCAAGATCTTGGTTGATCCTCTCTGTAAAGCCATTAGTCTGGGGATAGTATCCTGATGAAAACTATAAACTGGTACATATCTGTACAAAAAGCCTCCAGAATCTGGCAAAGAATTGGGAACCTCAATCCAATACATTAATGGTTGGTATTTCGTGTAATTAGACTACCTCCTTAATAAAGATGATGGTCAAATGCAGGGATGAAGGCAGCCTAAAGATGTAAATAAAATTGCCATTCAGGAAAAATTGTCCATCAGGGCCAGTGCAAGGGTAGTAGGCACCCTAGGTGACTTCTGCCTTGCGCACCCCCCATCGTATTGCCCCATTCCATGCCGTACCCCCTCACAGGTCTCAGCCCTGACTCCTACCTCATTCGTGCCATTGATTGTGTGCTTCTCAGGGCCATGAGCAGTGTGCACTGCTCATGGCCCAATGAATATCTGCTCCTCTTTGCCACAAACGGGATAGGCTCCACTCATAGCACCACAGGGCTGCTGTTTGGCGCTCCCTAAGGGTAAGCGCCATAGGCGACCAACTAGTTCGCCCAATGGACACTTCGGCCCTGTTGTCCACTATCACTAAAATGGCAGTACAGTTAGCAGAAATCAGAAGGTCTGTAATGAAGTTTGTGGAGAGATGAGTCCATGGAGCAGAAGGAATCAGAAGCAAGTGCAGTTCACATGAAGTTTTGGCTTGAGACACCTTGGTTCTAACATACAGTGGACAGGCCAAGTCATAACTCATACAATCCTTGCACAAAGAAGCCACCAGAATACCCTGGAAATTAGTTCAAAGCTTTTCGTAATCCCTGAGTATCCAGAGAAATTAGAATCATGCTCTGTTTGATAACATCTAGGTGGCAGGCATCAGGAATGAAAGCACACCCAATAGGAATACCTACAGAAGGTTCCTGGACTGAAGACTCCAGGTA
Source organism: Rhinatrema bivittatum (assembly GCF_901001135.1). Classification (NCBI taxonomy): domain Eukaryota; kingdom Metazoa; phylum Chordata; class Amphibia; order Gymnophiona; family Rhinatrematidae; genus Rhinatrema; species Rhinatrema bivittatum. The sequence goes on along the minus strand of NW_021820900.1, from coordinate 86,743 downwards.
GATTTTCTCCATCTGATCACTCTTGAGTGTGTATTCAATGATTCTGGAGGCTGGTATAATAGGGTCTTTATCACAAGGTCCAGGAGTCTCCTCAGAGGAAAACAGTTATGATAATGCATTAGCATTAACATTCTTTGAGCAAAGAATAAAGGAGATAATAAACTGATACCGAGCAAAGAACATAACCCATCAAGCTTGCCGGGGGTTCAGACATTTCACAGCCTCAATGTTAAGTAAATTCTTATGATCCATAAGAATTGTAATTACTATTTGGAAGGTGGTTCCTTCCAGCAGATGTCTCCATTCTTCAAAAGCCCACTTAATGGCAAAGAGTTCTCGGTTTTCCACATCATAGTTACATTTCATAGGAGAGAACTTTCAGGAAAGAAAACCACAAGGGTAGAGTCAAGAATTAGGATTTTGTCTTTTTGATAAAACTGCACCTGCACTAATCTCAGAGGTATCCGGACCTCTTCTAAGACAAAAGGCTTAGCTGGATGAGAAAGATGCAGGATGCAAGCTGATGCAAACAGTTGCTTCTGTTCTTAGAAGGCTCGCTGAGGTTGGGATTCCAAGAATTCTTTGGCATCCGCTTATGTATTAGGGACACAAGTGGAAAAGTTTTTGAATGAAGTGCCAATAATTGCAAAGCAGGTTTTGAAGACAGTTGTCCACATGTCACCCTGTCGGATCTGAATGAATTTATAGGCCCCCATAAGTCCAGCTTGGTAAAAATCTGGATGCCCTGAAATTTATCAAATAGTTCCGAGATTAGCAGCAGAAGACAATGATCCTTAATTGAGTAAGATTTTTGCTGTTGGTGTGTTACTGAGTACCCCAAGATCCAGGAGCTCAGATGCTGCTGGTTTGAGTAGCAGTGCCTTTCCTTCTGAAAGAACTGGGAGTAGAAGATGTGTCATCATGGAAGAATGGACCGAAAAAGCAAGAGGGTAGGCTATCTAAAAGAGCCGTTTGAGCAAACAATGGAGGTTAGACCGCCAAAGTTTTTTCTTTCATTCTTGCTTTTCTTCTCATTCATCCTCATCTTCCACGGCTGCTATAAGGCTTGCACTGAATGAAAAATTTCAGTTTTTAATTCCCAGGTGAATTGCGCAATATTGGGTAGCCTTTGGCAGCATGGTGCAAAATTCAGTTACGGCAGCTACGATTTTTTTTTTTTGTTTGGTCTCACACATACACGATGCAGCATGTGTTTGCTTCCCCTGACAGTGAAATCTCTGGGGGAAAATTAAAATAGGGGGGAAAAAAAGGTGTATTTTTTGAGCTTGTCATCACTCCAGATTGCAGTTAACACACGTAAACTCACCAGCAACCTTCTCTGCCTGCACATTCGTTCTTGTTTATCCATTGAAGTTTCACTAAACATTCATTTTTCCACTCTGCATTATTTTAAGGTTTCCAGATTTCCAGGACTTAGCATTGAAGTGCCTGCTGAAATAAAATATTTCCATATACCCAGTGAATATTTATAGAGTACAGCAGCCTACAGACAAATGTTGAGAAAAAAAATTTCACTTTTAGTCATGGAGATGAATGGCTGATCTTCAGCAGCCCTGAAAATAATATATAAAGTTTTGACTGCTAACCTCACCTACTGAACACTGTGCAGCACAGTGAATTTTTGTACATCTTTAAATGTTTTATATGCCCTAGTCATATATAATTTATTGTGTTGTGAAGCTGAATGCTTCTTTGAATGAGAATGTCACCCTTTAAGCCTAAGGTACTTGATTTAAAACTCCCAATGCACTTGTAGCAAACAGCACTTTATATTGTGACATTTGTCCAAGACGACCATGCCAGCACACCGAGATTCTTCAGATGGAATGATTATTATTTTGCAAAATTTATTTTTGATGTACTACTGATGAGGTTTTGTGTGCAGTCGCAAACGTGGTCTCTGCACACAGTCCAGCTTTATGTTGAGTGATCGGTTTGTTTCAGAGGTAAATTAGAGAGAGGGTCCATGCATCACTCCTGTTGTGATTTTGACCAAGCTTTGCAACTTTCTTGGATTAAAATGTGGATTAAAACAGTGAATTCTAACTTTTGTCCTTGTGAACTACAAATGGATCTAGTTTTCAGGATATCCGTAATGAAAGTTGATGAGTTGTATATACATATACTCAGTCTAAGAACTAGGCTAATTCATAATCCTCTTTGGGTGGGCTTGAGAGCTGACTTTGAGAACAACTAGATTAGAAACTCTCTGGATAACAGAATTACAACCTTGTGAATGACCTTTTATGGAAACAGAGAAATATAACAACATATGATTGCTATCTATCAGGTCTACCCAATTTCAGTGCATATTGCAAAAATGCAGTGCCTACTGTTACAGGTCCACTGTGTGCTTGCAGTAGGACACAAGCTCAGAATCTTCCAGGGCACTTCCTTGGCAAGATTCACTCCTCCCAGACCCAAGGCTGGTATCCCTCAGGCAACTCCTATGGTGAGATCTGCCACGCCAAGATATAAAGCGGTATAAAGATATAAAGCTGACCCCCTTGGGTCAGCTACTAGATGGCCCCAGGTCACTGCTTAGAATCTTCATCTTTCTGTTGGATTGATACAGTAAAAGTCGCGGGAGAGTGGGCGAGTGCCAGCTCTCCCGGCGCGCGCACAGGCTACTCTCCTCTGCGCGCGATTCAGTAAAAAAAACTATTCAAATTAGGGCCCGTGGTAAAAAGAGGCGCTAGGGACACTAGCGCGTCCCTAGCGCCTCTTTTTTGACAAGAGCGGCGGCTGTCAGCGAGTTTGACAGCCGACGCTCAATTTTGCCGTCGTCGATTCTCAAACCCGCTGACAGCCACGGGTTCGGAAACCGGACGCTGGCAAAATTGAGCGTCCGGTTTTCAACTCGCAAGCAGCGAGCCAATTTTAAATTTTTTTTAAAATTTTTAATTATTTTTAACTTCTGGGACCTCCAACTTAATATCGCCATGATATTAAGTCAGAGGGTGTACAGAAAAGCAGTTTTTACTGCTTTTCTGTGCACTTTCCCGGTGCTGGCAGAAATTAACGCCTATGTTTGGGTAGGCGCTAATTTCTGAAAGTAAAATGTGCGGCTTGGCTGCACTTTTTACTTTCTGTATCGCACGGGAATAACTAATAGGGCCATCATCATGCATTTGCATGTTGCGGGCGCTATTAGTTTCGGGGGGGGGGGGGGGTTGGACAAGCATTTTCGATGCGCTATTACCCCTTACTGAATAAGGGGTATAGCTAGCGCGTCGAAAATGCGCGTCCAACCCCCCAAAAACTAATAGCGCCCGCAACATGCAAATGCATGTTGCGGGCGCTATTAGTTATTCCCGCGCAATTCAGTAAGTTAAATGTGCAGCCATGCCGCACATTTTACTTTCAGAAATTAGCGCCTACCCAAACATAGGCGTTAATTTCTGCCGGCCTGTGTGAGCCTTCCATCCTTTTCAGCCCCTCCCAACCTGGAGATAGGATTGGCTTCCTGCTCCTATTTAGTGAAGCCATTTTGATGTTTGGTGTGGTCATTTTGAATTAGCCTCAGGACAGTGAGATTGTAGTATTTTTTGCTCCCTGTTGAGGCCTCCCAGCCTCATCATGAACTTTATTTTTGAAGACTTTCCTCTCTGTGTACACCTCCCAGAGGGTTGTCCCCTAATTCTTTGCAGTGAGGTAGGTTTTTGCCAGATCCCCTTTTGGGACTCCCATGAAGGGGCTGAAGACCTGTGAGCTTCACTCTACTCCATAGGCGAGGCAAGCACCCAGGACCGGTGCTAGCATTTTTGCTGCCCTGAGTGAAAATTACTGTGCTTCCCCCCTACCCCCCAATCCATTCGGTGTCTGTCCCGGGACCGTCAAATAAAGCCCAGCTCCGTCCTGCAATCTATATTTTTTAAAAACTGACATGCCTCCCCATCCCAGAACCCATGGGTAGGGAAGGGTATGAGGTACCCTAGGCAAACCTTCAGCCTTGCACACATGCAACCCCCCCCCACACACACACATACACACACTCACACACACATACACACTCCTACACCCTTTACAGACACACTCAATTCAATTATGCATTTATAACAAATCTTATATGAAAAAGAACATTCAAAAGTACAGTCTTCTGAGGCAAAAATATCACATACAGCATACATATTATATTTACATGCATTGCTGTGGTGCCAACCAGAAAACTCCGCCAAAATTATTCTTGCAACTCCTATGCAATTAGACTTTTTGTAATGCATGTTGGGTATGGGCTTGGCCCTCAGAAACAGAATTACCATTACAATATAGTAACTCTATAGCAACTCTAACAACCTTATCTATGAAAAGGCAACACTACACACATTACACAAGACCCTAGAACACCAATAAAATTAGGAAACCAGGCTGCTATAGATCCCTTCACAGAAATTACATGCCAGCAAAATACCTCACCTCGGTCAATATGCAGAACACAGTGAGACCCTCACCAAATACAGAATAAAGAGATCAGAAAGTATGAACAAAAATGTGCTGAGAAGAACTGAACTGGAACCCACAACAAGCAAAGCAATAATGGAAAAACAGAAACATTACCATTCTTCATAAAACATTAAATAATAAAATCAAGAAATATAAAACATCAATCATAATAGTAAAATCATATTCATAAAAAGAATAAATATTTTTTCCCAAGTACCAATAAAATATTTCAAAACATCTGATGAATAAAAAAATCCAATAATTAAAAAATGTTCTATTCCCCCCCTCCCAAAAAAAAAATTAATATTTAAAAAGAGCAGAATCATCAAATAACACCCAATACTTAAAATAAAAAGGTTTAAAAAATCGTCTGCTCTCCATACCTGGAACCTTCTCATTTCCAGGCTCTCTGATATTGTCATGGATTGGGGGAGGTAGGGCCACACACATTTTATCTTCTCTCACACACACACGTACAATAACCCATTCATTCTCTCATACACTCCCTCTTCTCTAATATTCACAGGCTCCCTCTCCCTCATAGATACATTATGTGTGTGTGTGAATGTGGTGCCTGTGAGAGCCTATATGTCTCACATGGGCTCTCAGGCACACAAATATACCCATACACACAAGCACACAGGCTCTCACAGACACATTCACAGTCACACAGGACCTCACACAGACACAGGGGTGACTCAAGGCAATCTGCTGCCTGAGGCGAGGGGAGAGATGGCGCCTCCTGCCCCCTGAGGCAGGGCATAGCACAGGTCAAATCACCGAGATGGAAAGGAGTCTGTCCTTTTCGAGGATTTGAAATGCTGGGGAAGTGGGACAGATAGGGGTCAGAGTTCCCAGAGGTGTGGCAGATAAGAGTGTCAGTGATATTTTTAAGAAGCTGACAATCCTGCCACACTCCTCGGAACCCTACCATCTGCTTCCCACCCTTCCTCAGTATTTGCACTCTGGGGAAGTGGGAGATGGGTGAATGGGGAGGGTCTCTGCGTGGTGGTCTCTTTCAAGGCCGGTGCATGGGTATTAGGCACTCAGCGAACCTTACATGCTTGTGGTCCCATTTTCCCAGCTCTCACCATACACAATGCATGAATAACAGATTTTACATAAAAAGGACATTCAAAGTACAGTCTTCTGATGCAAAAATATATCTTACAATATTTGCATGCAATGCTGTGATGCCAATGAAGAAGCCCTGTGAAAAAGACATTTGGAGCCCATATGGTATTAGATCTATTGTAAAGTGCATTGTGTTTGGGCTTAGCCCTCAAAAAGCCATGAAAAAACTGAACTACAATTACAATATAGTAAACCTCCAATACCAAAACTACTAACTGCCAGCACTCAAACAGTGAAAATCCTACCCGTGAAAATGCAACATTGCAAATATTACACCGAGCTCTAAAATACCAATACATCACCTATTAAAAAACAGAACAAGACAGACTATTATAGATCCTTACATATAAACTATACAATAGCAGAATACATTACATACCAGGACGCAGACAGACCATAAAGTATAAATAGAAATGTGCAAACACTGAATTGAAAATTACTAATAGCCAAACTTTGTATGCAGTGGAACAATGGAAAAACAGAAACATCACCATTCCTCATAAAACAATAAAATCAGGAAATATAAAAGTCATAATAATAAAAAAATACAAAAAATAAATAAATATTTCAAGACAGCGAACAAATAGAATAGCATTCTAAAATTAAATTCATATAAAAATTTGCAAAGTTCCAAAAAACCAATAAATTATGTAAAAATAGCAAACACAAGAAATAACATCAATAATAATTAAACTAATAAGGATAAAAAAAATGTCCAGCTTTTCATGCCATGGAATTTTTTATTTCCAGTCACTCTGAATTTGACCTAGAGTAGTGGAGGAATGAGGGGCTACACACACTTTATCCACTCTCAATCATATACACATAGGGGTAGATTTTAAAAGGCCTGTGCGCATAAATCCTGCCGGATTTATGTGCGCAGAGCACTCGCGCTCCGACGCGCCTATTTTGCATAGGCCACCAGCGCACGCAAAGCCCCGGGCGCGCATAAGTCCCGGGGCTTCGTAAAAGGGGCAGGAGGGGACGTGTCGGCAGGCTGGGGGTGTGTCTGGGGGCGTGTCCAGGGTCAGGGGATGGTCCAAGGTGGGTCCAGGGGCATGGCGATGATTCAGGGGCGGGACGGGAGGGCGGTCCCGAGTCCCCCGGCACTGTGGCCGATGCGGGATCTACCTCAGTCTTTTTAACATACATATGTTCATTCTCATACACATATACAACACACACTCGCTCTCACTCTCTCACATGCTGTCACACACAGCTTTCTCACATTCTCATGCTCTCCCTCACACACACACACACATGCTCACAGTTTCACATGTTTTCACACACAGAAGATCTCTCACTCACATGCTCTCACACACACACATGCTCACTCACATACATGCTCGCTCACACTCATGCTCACATTCTCACATGCTCACACTCACATGTGTTCACACACACATGCACACTCACTCAATCCCTCTTGTTCCCCTTTCTTCACACTCAGTTCTCTTTCCTTCCTTCTCAGCCCCTTTCCTTTCCTTGTCTCCCCTCTCACACTCACCTCCTCCCCCTTCTCCTTCTCCCGCTTCTTATTCACCCCCTTTACATTCTATCCCCTCTCTCACTTACACCCTCCTCTCCCCTCCCATGCCATTCTCTTTCACTCACGCCCCCACTTTCCCTTTCCTTCCCTTCCACTCCACCCACCGGGTCTCTTCTTTTTTTCTGTTCTTTCCGCCGGGTGTAGGAACCCTGTGGGTATGTCATACCAGGACTTGGCCCTGCCCCCGCAATTATGTCATAAACCCATGCTGCCGCTGTCTTCCTGCTCGCGGAGCTGGGAGCCCTGCGAGCATATCAAGAATTCTTGCCACCGCCACTGTCGTTCTCTTCTTCCTACCCACAAGGTTGGGGATCCCTGTGGGTATATTTATTTATTTTATTTATTTATTTATTTAAGGTTTTTATATACCGGCAATCATGAGAACATATCTTGCTGGTTTACATGAAACGGGAGTGCATTAAATACATCAACTAGGAACTGTTGTGACCGAAGGAATAGTTACAAATAACGAGGGTAGAAGAGCTTGGAGAAGGAGGAAGAGATAGGAAAGAATAAACGGTTAACGGTATACAGATAAATTAAATTAACTGCTATGTACAAATGGCATGATTAATGGCTGAATGTTATGAATGTTATGTATATCATAAATATGGGCCACTGCTGCTTTTTTCATCCTGCTTGCAGGAATGGGAGCTCCACAAGCACATTAAAAATGGCCCACTGCCTCCCCGGGTGAGCTGTCCCATGCAAATGCATGGATTGCACACCCGGTCACATCGGGCCTGCAAACACATGTGATAGTACCCACAGCATGAGATTTTTGATGACCAAGATGTAATCCTGATGTTTTCAGAAGGGATGGCTGCTTAAACCTTGTTCCCTTTGGAGAAGGCTACCCCGGACACAAAGGATAAAGGCTGAAGACCCGTGAGCCCTAATCTGCTCCCTAGGTGGAGCAAGAACCAATGACAATGAAGCAGCAGTAATCAAGAGATTTTTACAAAAAGCAAGTATTTGTATATTGTTTGTGAGGAGGTTTTTGACTCATCCCTCTCCATGGGGGTCCAGGGCTGGGATAGCCTGGTTCCCACTTTCTAGAGACTTTTCCTGCATGAGAAGTCACCAACACCAAGATGGAAAAGTAAAGACAAATATCTATGGAGTTTCCCAATCGGATCTCCATTCCATGGGACTAGGAAAGACTGGATGGCCGTGAATAAGGTAAGACTTTTCATGTTTGAAGGGACCCCCTCCAACAGGATTCCTGTTTGGCCTCTGGGAAAGCTTTGTGCACTTTAAAATCAACATGGGAAGCTTTACACAAATACCTGAGATAAGGGACACCTACCCAGAAGAAGAAAATTAACTCTGTACCACAGTCAGCTGTACTTCACATTTATGGAAAAATGGACTTTAATTTAATTGTTAAAAGAATCAATAAACATTTAATTTAACACCCAGAGCCTTGTCCTGCCTGGTTTGTCCCAGCATCTCACCCCTTGGGATGCAGCATCTAACAGCACCCACAGAAGGGAACACACCACTGCCTGGGCCATAAGCGAGAGCTTCTCCTCACAAAAAGGATCCACCCTGGAGATAGAGAGTAATGTTTATGGTAAAAGTGCTAGCCAGAGCAGCCATGAAGAATAAATATGTTTGTGTGCCCTTGGGACCTAACCTCCTCCCCCACCCACCACCACCAAGGGTTACACAAAGGATGTGGGGCTTTCAATAGAAAGGAGGCTCTAGAATGAGTGGTGAAAGGAGGTAGACTCAGGAGCAATCTGAGGAAATGTTTCTTTACAGAGAAGGTAGTGAATACATGGAACAGTTTCCTTATGGAGGTGGTGGAGACAAGAACAATATCTGAATTCAAGAAAGCATGAGAGAAGTACGGGAGATCAGTGAGGGTGTGGTACGTATTGTAAAGCTGAACTAGTTGGTGTGGATGGGCAGACTAGATAGGCTGTATGGTCTTTTCTGTTATCACGTTTCTATGTTTCTTAGAGCACCTAACCTTCATAGGGGAACCATTCAATTCCCTTTCTGATTTTTGTTAACCTAATCTGCATCTTTTCTATTTCCTCTATGATTTTTTTGAAATGGGGCAACCAGAACTGCACACAGTATTCAAGGTGAGGATGCACAATGGATCGATACAGGAGCAATATGATTTTTCTGTTTTATTCTCCAATCCTATTCGGATCATTCCTAATCTTCTACCTGCTTTTTTGACTTCCGCTGTATGCTGAGCTTAGGATTTCAATGTGCTGTTCACTAAAAATGTGCAGAGTCAAAAAATTTGTTTTGATTCGTTAATTGGTTTCAAAGGCCGCAGCCATTACTCAGGTTCATATGAAAAAAGAAAAATATATTCACTTTTTCATTTTACATTTAAATCAATAGGGGAAGCCCAGAAGTTAGAAACACAGCTCATGGGATGGCTCCAAGAGCCGTTGTATTATTCACCCCAATGCCTCTGGGGGGCAGTCCATGATGCCGTCAACACACTCCCACGACTGGGACACTGCCATCTTCTCAATGCCACCGAGGGTGGCCCTACACGCTGCCATGTGGATAATCTCCTGGTACCTCCTTGGCCAAACAATCAAGCCTTTAATTTTTTCCAGAAGGTGAGGTATTGATGCACCGGGAGGTGGACCCTTGGCCTGGTGAAGGATTGGTAGGCTCCCTGGTTGGACCCAGAGAGCGCCTGCCACCAGGAGGTGGAGCACAGGAGGAGACAGAGCCTAGCTGGAGATTCCCCAATAGCAACCCGGAGGTTCCCTCGGGTTGAGCCCTTTGTTACCCGGGCCGCCTGGTCTTAGGTGGGCCTCACAGGATCTCAGAGAGATGAAGTTCAGGGGTGTGCCCACCACAAGCAAGGGTGCATGGTCGATGTTCAGGTTAGGAAGTCCAGGAGCCAGAGAAGGCCAGAACAGAGTCTCTGAATGTAGAGCGAGCATCAAAGCCAGAGTCAAGGATAGCACAGTCAGTCAAAACAGGGGTCAATACCAGTGGTCAGTCCATAGATAGTCAGTCAGGCAAAGGTCAAGTTCCAGGTGGTGGTCAAACATGGTCAGTGATCAGGCAGAGGTCAGTTCCAGGCAGTGTGCAGACGTGGTCAGTGGACCTGCAGAGGTCAGTTCCAGGCAGTGTACAGACGTGGTCAAAAAAACAGGCAAAGGTCAAATCCAGGTGGCGGTCAAACATGGTCAAGTATCAGGCAGAGGTTAGTACCGAGAAGACAGTCCAAATGGTACTACCTGGGGAGACGAAGGAACAGGAGGATGCTAGAACAGGAGAACGTTGGAACAGGAGGACGCTGGAACACTGGAACACAGGGAGGCAAACTTGCTATCACAACGTGATTGACCCGATTGCCAAGGCGAAGTCCTGGGAGACAATATGAATATAGGACTTTCCATGGGCTTCCCCTTTTTTCGTAACTGTTTTTTGTTGTGCAGATATCTGTAATCCAGTAGCTGAACTGGAACACTCTCCTGAACAGATGAGCTTTTGCTGACTCCTTCCAAGCCGCAACTCTGAAAGTAGATCACTCAGTCTGTCAATTCTTAGTCTAACTCCAACCAGATATCCATTCTGCAAACCTTAAAGCAAATCTTCAGTGAAATGCAAAGGGTATGGGATTAACTACCCTTTCGTTGTTCTTCACCTGCTTTGGTTCTCTTAATCTCGGTATCCTCCTTGGACCCCAAAAAATCTCCCTACCTCCTGGAAGGCTTGTGGGCTTCGACCTTCTCCCTCAGCCATCTTCCTAGGATGGAAGATTGTATGAAAGAGCATGAGCTAGTGGGTTGATGAGTTTTGTTAAAACACATTCCTTTACAAGACACCTCTCTTTGGGGTATGTCAGAGAATATTACATACCCCTACTCTTCTTGATGTCATCATCTAGTATCTGTAGGACAGTACTGTGCAACTAATAAGGGACACTTTGTGATACCCTTATATTCTCTATGATCCTACAGATTTTTTACAGGTTTGTTGAAGAAGGTGACGAATATCTTTGAAATAGATTTGCCCATTCCTATTTGAGAGCTTAGTGAAATGAACTACTGCTCAAATGAATGTAATAAAAGAGAGATGAATGAGGTTTGTAATTAGCTTATTTCTGAGGAAACAATGGAACAATTTAAAGATGTCAAACATGTTCTCTGTAAAATATATATTTATTTTCCTATACAGCAAGTCTTAAAAGAAAACTTTACTCTTTGAAGGTAATTTTGTAACAGCCCACATAAAATTGAAATAAATTGCCTGTTGAATCCGTTTTGGATCAGTTTTAATACTAAAAATGCAGAGTAATAAATTTAAGGTGCAAAAACTCAAGGGAAAGGTACAGTATTAGAGGTAAAATTCCTCTAAGCACAAAGGAAGAGTGGGAAAGGGATGTGAATCGTTTTTGAACGATTAAAATTATCGTCAGATAATTTTAAAATTGTCCAAAATCGTTACAGTGCACGATACAATACAAATGCCCACGATTTATCGTCAGAGGCATTTGTATTGTATCGTTAAATAGGGCACACCAAAAAAGCCCCTAAACCCACCCTGACCCTTTAAATCGACCCGACCCATCGCTATTTTTTTTTTTACGGAGGCCCGCGCCACAAAAAAAAAAAAACCATCTGACCCTTTAAATCGACCCCCCCCCCCCGACCCGACCCATCGCTAATTATTTTTTTACGGAGGCCCGCGCCGCAAAAAAACCCAAAAAAACCCATCCGACCCCTTAAATCGACCCCCCCCCCCCCTCCCGACCCGACCCATCGCTATTTTTTTTTTTACGGAGGCCCGCGCCGCAAGAAAAAAAAACCCCATCTGACCCTTTAAATCGACCCCCCCAAAACCTTTTAAAGTTACCTGGTGGTCCAGGGGGTCCTCGGGGGGCCTCGGGGAGAGAGCCAGGGGGGCCTCGGGGAGAGGAGAGATCCAGGGGGGCCTCGGGAAAGATTTCCCAGGCATCAGCTGTTCTAAAAAAAAAAAAAATGGCGCCGATGCCCCTTTGCCCTTACCATGTGACAGGGTATCCGTGCCATTGGCCGGCCCCTGTCACATGGTAGGAGCACTGGATGTCCGGCGCCATCTTTACTCATCAGCCCATATTATACTATGGGCTGATGGCCGGCGCCATCTTTAAAGATGGCGCCGGCCATCCAGTGCTCCTACCATGTGACAGGGGCCGGCCAATGGCATGGATACCCTGTCACATGGTAAGGGCAAAGGGGCATTGGCGCCATTTTTTTTTTTTTTTAGAACAGGTGATGCCTGGGAAATCTTTCCCCGAGGCCCCCCTGGATCTCTCCCTGAGGTCTCCCGAGGCCCCCCTGGACCACCAGGTAACTTTAAAAGGTTTTGGGGGGGTCGGGAGGGGGGGGGTCGATTTAAAGGGTCGGATGGGTTTTGTTTTTTTTTTTGCGGTGCGGGCCTCCGTAAAAAAATAATTAGCGATGGGATGGGTCGGGTCGGGAGGGGGGGGGTCGATTTAAGGGGTCGGATGGTTTTTTTTGTTTTTTTTGCGGCGCGGGCCTCCGTAAAAAAATAATTAGCGATTGGTCGGGTCGGGTCAGGATGGGGGGGTCGATTTAAAGGGTCAGATGTGTTTTTTTTTTTTTTTTTGCGGTGCGGGCCTCTGTAAAAAAATAATTAGCGATGGGTCAGGTCGGGAAGTCGATTTAAAGGGTCAGATGTGTTTTTGTTTTTTTTTTTTGCGGTGCGGGCCTCCTAAAAAAATGTGAATTGGAATCGGAAACGATTCCAATTCACATATCTTAACGATCAGATTCGAGTCCCCCCGCAGCCGAATCTGATCGTTAAGACGATCTGGCACACGATTCACATCTCTAGAGTGGGATTTGAGGGTGATTGTATCTGATGATCTTAAGGTGCCCAAACAGGTGGATAAAACGATGGTAAAAGCAAGAAAGATGATTGGCTGCATAGGAAGATGAATGGTCAGCAGAAAAAGGGATGTGATATTGCCCCTGGATAGGTCCCTGGTGAAACCTCACTTGGAATACTGTGTACAATCCTGGAGACCGCACCTTCAAAGGGACATAAACAGGATGGAGCCGCTCCAGAGGATGGCTACAAAAATGATCAGTGGTCTTCATTTTAAAGCATATGGGGATAGAGTGAAAGATCTAAACATGTATATCCTAGACGAAAGGAGAGATAGGGGAGATATGATAAAGATATTCAAATATCTCAAAGGTTTCCGAGCCTTTTTCATTGGAAAAGAAGATCTAGAATGAGGGGTCATGAAATGAGGTTGAAAGGGGGTAAAATCTTAGGGAATATTTTTTTACAGAGAGGGTGGTGGATGTGTGGAACAGCCTCCGAGAGAAAGTGGTGGAGACAAAAACAGTATCTGAATTCAGGAACGCATGGGATTAATATTAGGGATAGGCAGTCGGGAGAAACTAGATAGGAAATGAGACGAAATTTCTTATTTTGTTTTGGATCGTTTTCAAAATGGAACAAGTTAAATTCTGTCAAAACTGCATCGGAATCTCGTTTTGTTTTGAAAACCCATTTATAAAAGTTGCCGGCCAGACCTAGGCCTAGGCCCAAAGCCTGGGCCTCACCTAGGCTGCATTACCTAAACAGCGCCCCTCTGTGGCAGAGACCTTCTCCCGCTGTCGAGGCTGAGGCTGGTGGGGTGCTAAAAGTTACTGTGTTGCAAGGCCTCTAGATGGAAGCTCACAGTGTTCGGCTGTTCGATGCCCACTTCCCTACTGGGTCTCCTTCATGGGAATTAAGTCCAGAACCCTCCCAGCAAAGTCTCTCAGGGGCAGGAAGGAGAAGCAGGGAGAAATTTAGGTTAATCGTCCTGAGGGAGAATGTTACCTGAATTACCTTGGAAATAAACAATTGCTGATAAACAAGTTTGACACACTTATTTTTACCGTAAAGAAAATGATTACAAGCAGCCTTGCAGTAAACAATACAAGTAATCAAGTTCTGTAGCGTATATCTTTGGAATAAAACTTCCAAAAAAAAACGTTTGTCCACCATAGACAAGTAAACAACAATTAGAAATTGTAAATACTTTCCAAATTTGTGTTTTCTGGTAGCAGTGCAAAAAGAATATTGACAATTCTATTCTCTTCTTTCCAAGAACCTTCTTCTGGATTCAACTCCAAGTCAGATAAGTGTCACTTTTATTCTTCCTGTGTTGGTCTTCACTTTACTTTGTTTCACCTTCAGATCTGTGACATAAGAAATTATGGCTCTGTGGTTACTTTTTCTCTTTTTCCAGGCTCTTCTAAAAACCAACAGTCCCTCTTATGGTAAGTATCTGTTTTCCCTTTTGGCTTTTGTTTTTACTGTCCACTCTCAGTATTTTTTGTCCCTTTATGTTACTTTCCTTTTGAGTTCAATTAGATTCTGCTAGCTTGCTAGTCTGGCCAGACCTAAGGTGTGATGATTTCCTATTGTAGGTGCATATGCACACACTTGTCTGGGATCCAAGCCCAGTCCGTTGTGATGCAATCTCTGATGCGATGGTCTCTGGCACAGCAGCAGGCTCCTCCAGGCGATGAGTCTGGAGGTCACTGGTGCCCTGTCCTCCGTTGATGTACCTACTACCTAACTGTTGATGTACCTATTACCTAAGGGGCGGATTTTCAGAGCCCTGCTCGCGTAAATCCGCCCAAAACTGGGCGGATTTACGCGAGCAGGGCCCTGCGCGCCGGTAAGCCTATTTTACATAGGCCTACCGGCGCGCGCAGAGCCCCGGAACTCACGTAAGTCCCGGGGTTTTCGGAGGGGGCGTGTCGGGGGGCGTGTCGGGGGGCGGGCCCGGGGCGGGGCTACGGCCCGGGGCGGTCCGGGGGCGTGGCCGCGCCCTCCGTATCCGCCCCCAGGTCACGGCCCGGCGCGCAGGAGGCCTGCTGGTGCGCGGGGATTTACGCCTCCCTCCGGGAGGCGTAAATCCCCCAACAAAGGTAAGGGGGGGGGTCTAGACAGGGCCGGGCGGGTGGGTTAGGTAGAGGAAGGGAGGGGAAGGTGAGGGGAGGGTGTTAGAGGATTCCCTCCGAGGCCGCTCCGATTTCCCTCCGAGGCCGCTCCGATTTCGGAGCGGCCTCGGAGGGATACGCTCCGCGCGTATCTACTAAAATCCAGCGTACTTTTGTTTGCGCCTGGAGCGCAAACAAAAGTAGGCCTATTCGCGCACCTTTTAAAATCCGCCCCTTACTGTAGCAAATCAAAAACAAAGACTTCGTCCCTGCAGCGAGTTTTCTTCTGCATGCTAAAAGTCTTTCTGCTGCGGGTGTAAGGCAGCTTGGTGAAACTGTTTTATCTAGCTATTAAGAAAATAAAGGATAATTAGGAAGTACCTGTCTTTAATTTCAGGGGAACAGCAGTTACTTTACACACAAAACAAAATCCCACTCCCCTCTAATTAAACAGGCAAAAAGAAACAATTACCACATTCCTGTCCAATTGCTTCTTTTATTAACTATTCTGTCCCTTCTGTTTTACCTTCAGGGCACAAGATTCTCTCTAGGATCTGGAATCAAATCTTCTTTATCTTTCAACTCTCCCAGGGACACAGGAACTCAGTAACAGCAGGGTTACTGGTTTCTGGCTGTTTCCATTAGGGTGCAGGCTAGCTTCACCACAAATACTTTTATATTTTATTTTTTTTTGGGGGGGGGGGGGGGGGCTTGGCAGAGCTGACCACCAGCAATCCTTCCCTCTACTAAATTATTCTGCCTTCTGCTTAATTTCCCAAGTGGAAAATCTCTTTCTCTCAGAGCAAATCCTTGCTCCATTGATGTCACTATAAAGTAGTGCCACTTTTAAAAAATGTTTACTTTCCTTGGAACTGCTGCTCTCAGTCTTCCTGGTGACAGGGCAGATATGTCAGCCACTTCTAGTTAATTTTCCTTATATTTTAAAAATAGCTGCATTGCTCAAAATAAGGTTCTAGGGGCTAGTCACCTTATTTTTTTAGTTCTCCTACGCTATGAAAATTACTGACAAAAGCCACGAGGCTAGACTCTGTGCTTTTGAGCTGTACAATACACATGCAGGGACCCTGCAGAAAAACCTGGACTGGATATCTTCTTAGTCTGCAGTCCCAGCACAGGAGCTTCCCCTGGCCACATAAACACACCAGACCAGCCCTGCACAAGTGATGGGGGCTAGCACTGGTCACCCCTACACTCAATCTGGTCTTTTCCCGGGAGCTACATGGACTTGCTTACTGGGGTTCATCTTTCTTTCAAAGACCCTCTCTCCTACAGCCGAGCAGCAGAGACTATCCCAACATCCCTTGTTGCTGTTCCTGCTGTGCTCCGGTGTGCCTCTATCACTCCCAGGGAGGGATGCTGTAGTAGTTTGTCACTGCTGCAGGAGCTTGGTAAGTGCCCTCTGCTGCTTGTCCCTTCCCCTTTGCCTTTATTTTAATCTGTCTTAGCCTTTGTTTTACTTTGATCTCATTTATTTTTATTGTTGTGCCTGCCCCTGCGGTGCTGACATAACTTGGCTCCTTTAAGACTCCAGGCTATGACATCATCATTCCTGGGCTGCTAACCTGATACTAACCAGCAGCTCCACTTGCTCTCTCCTTTAAACAGCTGATACTGGGGGGGGGGAGAGACAGTGCCAAAACAAAAGTACAGCATGCTGTGTCTGCCAAGCCTTGCCCATCACTGCTTTCTGCAGCACAGGTAACTTTTATTTAATAATTGTTCCCAGTAACTTTGAAAATGCAGAAGTATGAGCATAAATACAAACTGCTCCCCATTCCCACCACCAGGAACGCCTCTCCTCACAGTTTGTAAACTTACAGGTGAATAGGAGAGCAATTTGTAAAAGCCATTTCCATGGACAAAGCCCCGTTTTACCTTCCCCGCTGTACTGTGCAATACTTGAAAAGTACACGTGGCAAAAAGTAATGGTCACCTTTTAGCAACTAAATATATATTACTGCTAAGGCCTCATTTTTTTTCCTATTCTTTTAGCAGCAACTCCCCAACAATCCCCCCCTGAAACTTTGGGACTCGTCATGTAGGCAGGACAGTGATAGAGGAACTCACAGTCGCTTGACCTGATTTTTATGGACCGATCCGATCCCCTTCCGTATGAAGGCAATTTGTAGCTGCTACCCCGGGTCCAAGGGAATTGCGAGCATGCGGCTTAAAAGAATTTTCCAAAATAATGATCTAGTTAAGTTTCTTAACACCAGACTCCACAAGCCATTTTAGGGTTCTGGCACTAGTAGCTTCTACTGTATGTGGCCTAGCACACCGGCTTCTGTCTTTTCTTCCCTTTGCAGGTAGCTCCTGCTGAGCCTATTATGTTGGCATCAGCTCAGCTTGTCCTTAGCGATAGTACACAAAACTCTCAGAGTACAGCGGAATTCTGATTCTGTCCTCTTACCTGTCACTTCAGTCTCCCTTTACCGGTGTTAAAAGAAAGCTTTTACTGCCAGTCATATAACCAATTCACTTTGTTCACAGGCAGTGACAACCTTGTTTTCTTTCTCCCACCACACAAACGACTCCTGCAAATTAGCATTCTCAAAATTTATACCACCTCATTAGGATGAATAAATTTGAAAGCTGCTGTTCAGATTTTAAAGATATGGTCTGACTTGCCTTGGATATAACTTAGGCATATATATATATATATATATATATATATTTTTATTTTTTTTTTACCTTTTAAATTGAAACCCAATTTTCCAGGTTTGTATTTTATGGTTTGAGAGGCCAAAGGAAATTTTATGGTTGCATATGAGCTTCCAAAATAATTTAAAAATAACAACCAACACGTTAAAATTTAAATTAATCTGTCTGTCTGTTACATATAGGGAAACATGACTGTGTTTATTAGAGCAATCCTAAGCATGGGTGCTTCTCCTGTAAGACAATTGAAATTATGTCAACCTTAAAACACATTTGCCTTTAGTTTGCTTTTGGTTTTTGTTTTGTTTGGATTACAGCTTTCCTGATGCGACTAACTCTCGATCAAGGTGTAAACCACGTTTTTGGCAGCAAGCTCCTGACATGATAAATTTTCCCGCTATGTGATCTATGTTAAAACAGGATGGGGAAATACCTGTCTAACCACATTGGGGGAAATGCAGTTACAGAAATGGGGGGAAAACATTATTCTTTGTCTTTTTTTTTTTTTTTCTTTCAGTGAAAGGGTAATAATAAGGAACCATAAAAGGGATTTTCAGAATAGAAATAAGAACTTAGCATGCTGGGTACAGGTTACCAAACTGCAAAATGAAGATGACCCATGTCCCTATCATGCCATTCTTGGATCCATACCTAAACTGAACAAGCCAAGTAAAAAGACTAAAAATGGTGCTTATATGGTAAGTATGAGAAACCTCAAATTCTCTCAATAGTGCATGGTTCAGAAATAAGAGAGCCACTGTAAAGGGGGTTACCCTAAAGTAAAAATGAAAAAGAAAAGGGACTTAGCTGATCCTGGAGATCCAGAGGGTGATGGTGATACGTTCTAAGTGAAGAGGCCCGAGTTGATGAGGCCAAAGGCAGTGACAGCAGCAGGGCAAGGGCTGAAAAAGGCACTCTGCCGGCTGAAAAACAGCACTCTGCCGGGCTGCGAGGGACTCCCAGAGGCTGGAGGCCAGAACTAGAGACTCAAGGAGACCTGTAAAGCAAAGCAAAGAGAAAGAAAAAAGATCAAAGAAAGACAATTACGGAAGAGAAGACAGCAAAGTACCAGCAAGCTTCCTCACCTCCCTAAAGTTTAAGAGGACAACACAGAGGGGGAAAAAAAGCAAATAATAAGAAGAAAAGTCACCAAAACAAGAAATCTAGTGTTTAAACTACCGGAGAGAAAGAGATGCTGGAAACCTGCCCATTGTATAAAGCAGAGATGTGGATTGTTTATCATGAATTAGGCAATTTCAATGAAATTGCCTAATTCGTCGTGGGTCGGGGGCCCCAAACCCCGAAACTGATTTTCCCCGAACTATGAGGAAAATTCGTTTTTTGGGTTTGTATGGGGGGGAGGGGCACATTTTATTTTTTTTAAAATAAAAAACCACCCCAAGCATTAAAATTTACTGTAATACAACCCCCCGTCCACCATCCCGATCCCTCCCCAAGACTTACTAACATCCCTGGCGGCTAGCGGGGTCCCGTGAGGGATTTCTCTCTCCATGCCGTCGGGCTGTCTGGCCTGCCTTGATCAAAATGGCACCGATAGCCTTTGACCTACTATGTCACAGGGGCTACTGGTGCCATTGGTCTGCCCGCGAAGTTTCCCTGCTGCACGAAAAAAGCCTCATTTGCATGGGAAACGCCCCTTAATGCGATATTGGAAAGTGAGGGTGCCGGAACAAAAGTAAAGAAGGTGAGGAAAGGAATGGGAGAAGTAAGCTGACCGGTCAGCAATGATAAGAAAGGCTGCTGCGGCCAGGTCCTTGCTTGTCCGGGGACCAAAATCGCTAAAGATAAAAGAAGGAAACCTTTCCCTACTGCTGCCACTGGCAGAACTACTCTGGTAAGTTCTTCAAGGCTCTCTTTCATTGTCTTTGAATGCTGTAAGGAAGCACAGGATCAGGGAAGCTTCTTTGAGAATAAAGAGTTCAGGCCAGATACAGAAACATCAGTGATGATGTCATCAACCTTCCAAGATGTCCGGGGTGGGGGTCATCAATTTAGGTAAAAATAAAGAAAATGAAGCTAAAGGGAAACAAATAAAAGGTAGTGCACAGGTCAGGGGAAAGGAGGGACATGTACAAATGCAGCAGTACACCTCCGAAGAGAATTTAAATTACCCTATCATAGGTTTCTATTTTGAGTTACAGAGGAATGAAAGCTTCAGAGAATACTGGTTAGGAACCTTTAGAGAAAAATATAAAGAGTCCTGGGAAGCAAAAATGAGAGTTCTGAGATCAACAAAATTTAAACTAAAAAATATTAAATTTGGTAAACACCTAAGAAGATGCATGAAGATTTTGAGAGACAGAAAAATTAAACAAATAAAGTAATTATTATTTTTTAAGTGAAAGAAGGTTTTGTAAAGCTAAAGGTAAAGAAAAACCTATTTGAAAAGAGCCATTGATATAGGGTGAACACCCCCATAGAACTTAGAACGGTCAAACACATCATCACCAGCCTGGCGTCAACCCTATAACCAAGCTTGTAAGAGATATCAAACCAGGTACATTGGTTTCCCTGGATACAAGAGAAAAGGCCAGCGCAAGAACACTAGAACTGGTTAAAACACAAAGACAGAATTTAAAATTAAATTAGTAATAAATTCAAAGTTAACAAAGTGACCTAAAATTAAGTAATAACCACAGTATCCAGTAAAAATTAAAAGGGAATCAAATAAACAATGTTAACGTAGAAAAATAGATAGTCCTGAGTACTATTTTTCTTTGTGACATCATTTAGAGCATGAATAACCCAGCTATCATAGTAAGAGACAGTTACCAGAGACAGTTAAGGCCGGATTTTAAAAACCCAGTGCGCATGAAAACCAGGAGATATGCACATGGTTGGGCGGCACACGCACCATGGGGATTTTCAAGCATTTGCAGCCATGCACGTATCTCCTAGTACGCGCCGAAGACCGGCTTGAGAAAAAAGGGGCGGAGTGGAGTCTGGGCGAGGTGTGGGCAGGCCAGACAGTGGCATTAGGCAATGCCCCACTAAAGCGCATGCCAGGAACCAACCGGCACGGGAGAGCGGGTAAATTGGCAAAGAAAAAATACTAGCGTGGTTATAGGGGTCGGGGCTGGTAGGGGAAAATGGAGGCAGGATAGGTAGGGAGTTTAGGAAGTTCCCTCCCTGTCCACTCCTAATTGGACTGGTGACTCTTTCTTTAAAAATAGGTTTTAAAAACTAAACGAGATTCTGATGAAATTTAGTCAGAATTTAACTTGCTCCCTTGTGAAAATGATCCTTAATGAAATAGAGAAATGTTGTTTCATTTTCTATTTCATTTCTCCTGAATGCCCATCCCTAATATATATTACAGGTCCACTTGCTAGAAATGTGACTGGGTGTTGGTACATACTGGTGGAAATAGTTCATGCCATTTGGTATCCTTACGCTATTCCCCAACAATAACAGCAAAGGCAATAGCTTAGGACAGTGATGGCAAGCTCCAGTCCTCGAGTGCCACAAACAAGCCAGGTTTTCAGACATCTACAATGATTATGCATGAGAAAGATTTGCATGCACTGCCTCCATTGTATTCAGATCTATCTCATGTATATTCATTGTGGATATCCTGAAAAATTAACCTGTTTGTGACACCAAGGATTGGAGTTTGCCATCACTGGCTTAGGAGCAAAATCAAACTCTTTTTTGACAAGTAGGATTACTCAAAGAAATATTGTCTGTCTGACAGATCAAACTTCTTTATGTCTAGTTTACTGAACCAGCTATAAGTGCTGTTTGGCGTTTGACCCATACGCACACATGCGCATGCATCTCTCAAATAGACGGGTTGTTAGAAAGGTGCTGCAAGCATCCACAGGTTTTTCAGCTTTAGCCAGCTACTCCCCTCTTTGTGAGTGCGAATCCTTTTTTCCACATTTCCTCTTGCTGTTGAAGCTTAGAGCGATGTTGGAGTCACAGTAACCATGTGTACGTTTATTGAATAAGGGTATTGTCTCCAGGCAGTAGCCATCATTCTGGCGAGTCACCCACTCTTCATTGGCAGCCTCTTGACTTTATGGATCCACAGTGTTTATCCCACGCCCCTTTGAAGTCCTTCACAGTTCTGGTCTTCACCACATCCTCCGGAAGGGCATTCCAGGCATCCACCACCCTCTCCGTGAAGAAATACTTCCTGACATTGGTTCTGAATCTTCCTCCCTGGAGCTTCAAATCGTGACCCCTGGTTCTGCTGATTTGTTTCCTATGGAAAAGGTTTGTCGTTGTCTTTTGATCATTAACACCTTTCAAGTATCTGACAGGTGTTAGCTGGCTTGTTACGGCGGTTACTACCCCAAATCAAATAAGCCTGATACTTCACTTTCAATGCATATACAGCACAGTTCTCTGATTCAACGGCAGGGGAGAAGAAAAACTGATACTTCACACATCCAGCAGAGCTCTCTGCTTCAACGGCAGGGGAGAAGAAAAGAGGGTTCGCACTCACAAAGCGGGGAGTAGCTGGCTTGTTACAGCGGTTACTACCCCAAACCAAATGTGCCTGATACTTCACTTTCGATGCACATCCAGCAAGGCACTCTGCTTCAACAGCATGGGAGAAGACTGATACTTCACGCATATCCAGCATAGCTCCCTGCTTCAACGGCAGGGGAGAAGAAAAACAACCAATAAGGGCTGTATAACATAGTCTGGGTAAAACAAATAAGCATGGGTGTAGCTTGCTTATTGCGGCGGCTACTACCCCTAACTAATCAAGCTAGATATTTCACTTGGATGCAGCTCCATCACTGCTCTCTACATTAAAGGTGGGGGTGGAAGGGAAATAGAACCAAGAGCTAAGAGAAACAGATAAGTATGAGAGAAAAAATGTGTGAAGCTTGCTGGGCAGACTGGATGGGCCATTTGGTCTTCTTCTGCCGTCATTTCTATGTTTCTATGTTTCTATGTATGGGCGATCACCTACAGGGCTAGATGGAGTGAAAGAGATCTGGGAAAGAGAAGATCCTACCCTATTGAGGTCTATATTATTATATATTAATTTTGATGAATCGCATTTCCTACATGTGTATGTCAATGCGATGTACACACATAAACATATTGGAAAAATTACAAAACATTTAAAATAAAACCACACATAATCAACATTCATTAAGGCTAACAGTAATTAAAATAAATTTAAAAAGAAACAGGATCATTAAACATTAAATAAGACAAAATATGAATACATAACTCAGAACCATAAAACAGTAAATAAGCAAATAAAAAAATGAGATACATTTACAAAAGTAAGTCATTATATGGCAAAAATTTAGCAAAATTAAAAAAAACAACCCACTCTGGGGTGAGCTTTAGTGATCTGTCTAATTTAGCTGATCTTCTTGGCAATTGGCTAAGTTATCTGGATAACTTTAGACCTGCTTTAGAGCCAGAAAGCTTTCTGTTTAACTAGATATCTTCAAAGATATCTGATTAAGTGGAACTGTTAAATACATTTAAAAAAGTGCCTTGTGGTGGGCCTGCGTTCCGATTCTCATCCCCCTTCCCAGTATGTCATAACTGGCCTGGTTGGGTCGAGCAGGCTCCACCCACGCCCCCAAACCCCACCAAAAAATTTCATAAAATATTGTGGGTTCTCAGATCTGCACCCCCCCCCCCCCCATCCCCTTCCTTTCACATTTTTTTAATGGCTTCCTCCCGCCTCCCTCCCCACCTTGTACCAACCTGCAATCTCGGGAACATGAACCCTCCTCCTCTCCCAGACCCTGAAAACCCCTGCCAGAAGCGAGGTTATCTCTTACCTAGCATTGCCCTGACATTTCAGGCATTAAAAGTAGCACTGGGTAAGGACCCCATTCTTCAAAGTGTGGGCTTCAGTAAGAAATCTGTATTACAAATGGGATGCATCCATCGTGGGGTCAAGAACCATCCTATCTTAGAAATCAGAGAGGAGGAGGAATATCCTGTTTTATATAAAAGCATAAAGCTACTTCCCAAAGTAAAGAATTATTTTACTCACGGAATAGGAATGTCTGTCTGGCCATAGACGATGAGAGCGCACTGAAGTGTTATTTAGCAGTGAGACCCCTCATGCTAGCCTGGGGTCACACATCTTTACGATGGCTCCAAACAATGCAAGACAAAAATTCTCCTTTCATCTGATTGCACAGCACAATACAAGTGCAAGGTATGCACAAGTTCCTTACCAAGCAGTATGCGGGGCATAAAAGAGGTGTGTGCATTGCTAGTCAGACACACCCCGATGAGTGGTGCCTGAGGTCGGGGAGAAGAAAGAAATCCAAGAGCTCAGAGAGTTCTGGGCTCTCTCTTCACTGGTCCAGGACTCTGAGGTCAGAGCCCCTGAGAATAAAGAATGGGAATGGGTTTCAAGCAGCCATAAGGGGCTCTAGACAGGAATTCGCGTGAGATTGCTAGTGAGGGGAGTGTTTCGCCTACTCTTTGTTCTGCCTGAATTTATCCTCACCAGTGTGTTTAAAGAGGAGGAGAGACCCAAAGGAATAACAGGAGTTCCAAAGTGTCATTCATCATCGGTAGAGATTCTGTGACTCAGGACAGGGGGCAGCAGGAGCTTCCATAGCTCCCATTAAGGGAGCCACAGGAGTGAAAAGGACATCATTCTTGTCCGGGTAGTCCTACCCTGTGCATCCATGATTCTTGAATTACAATGTAATTTAGGAGAACCAAATACCAAAATAGAGCAATAATAATCATAGAAATTATTAAATAACTAAAGAGGGAAGTGCGGGATTATTCAGTTACCCAAAACTACTTGATTGACTTTACCAGATTGTTGATGGGAATCCAGAAAGTAACCCAATTGAGAGGGTTAAAAAAAACATATCTATTATTCTCAATTTTCATTATAAGCTTGCAAGGATACCATATAGTTATTTGAGCACCCATCTCTCGAGCCCTAGGGCATAAATTAAAAAAAAAAATTCGTCTTAACTGAGTTACCCTAGCAATGTCTGGATAAATCCAAATCTTCTGACCCATATACACGGAATCTCGATTAGGAAGAAATATCTTAAGGACTTTGTCCTGGTCTGTAGAGAAGACAAATTTAACCAGTAAAGTTCCTCTATATTCAACTTGATTTTCAGAAGATGTTTCTATTAGTTCAGATACATTTAAAGATGGTACAGGATCTGCAAGTGTAATTGGTACTTGTCCAGAAAGTTCTCCTTGTTTAACATTACTTTGAAGAAAATAAACCTTAGATATAGGTGGAATCATATCTAATGAGAAAAGCAATGTCGCTTGCAAATACATTTTAAATTGTTCTCGAGGAGAGATTAACTGACATTTTGGGAAGTTTAATACTCTAAGATTTAAATACTTAGATTAATGTTCCAAATTCTCTATTCTTTTTTTATATTACAGTTTCTTCTTGTTTTAATGCAGTCTGAGTTTTCTGGATTTGAGCCATTTTAAGTTCAAATTCTTCAATTGTAGATGTATGTGCCAAAATCTTCAGTTTTAAAGAAACATATTGACTTTGAGAATCTTTTAAAGCCGATGTCAAGGAAACAATTGAGCTTTCTAAAGTAGATATGGCCTTCCAGAGAGAGTCCATTGTTACTACTGCAGGTTTTACCAACGGAGATTTGAATGAAAAAGTTACCATTGGGGTTTGAAGATTTCCATCTTTAGTCTGGGACTCTTCTAAGAATCCTCTCCCTGCCAAGGTAGGTATCTTCGTGGGGATTCCCGACTGACCTGCCTTGGAGTTTCCTGATGTTAGAACTGCCTGCGGCGTAGATGTCCTAGTTCCATCACTGCCATCGCGAGACGCAAATTCGCCTGGAGGACCTCCCTCGAAGATGATCCCATCTTCGGCTTCAGGCGACTTCTGCCCTGCCTGACTGCCCGGTCTCTCAGCCACGTTGTGCGGAGGTGGCGAGGGAGTCTTCAGGGCTCCGGGGCTCAAGGATGTCTTGTCCCAAGCCGCAGGAGTTTGCTCTCCTCCTACGCCAGTGGCACCTGTATCCGGAGCTTGTCCTGCAGTGGTACAGAAGCCCTCAATCCTCGTCTGAATCATTGCCGCCTGAGGGGGAGTCGAGGTAATTTCCCTCAAGTTAGCCTTTTCTCTTAGTATGAGGCTTGTCCAGAGATAAGTACTAATGTAAGACGAGGCAAAACCTGAGCTGGTGCTAACGCATCTTCCCTTCAAAACGCCATTTTGGTTCTCTGCAATATTTTGTTTTTGAATTTTTAAAATGTACAACAAACATAAACTTGCAGTAGAAAAACTAAATACAAAACTAAAAATAATCATAAAAACCAAAAAAGAAAACCAAGTGTCTCCACTGTATGCAAATCTCTCTTATGCATATTCCTTGTGAATATCCTAAAAATCTGACTGGCTAGGTATGCCCTGAGGACTGGGTAAAGAAGCACTGCCCTAGAGGAAAGGCAAGATAGGGGAGATATGATAGAGACATTTAAATATCTCAATGGTTTCCATCCACAGGAGGTGATCCTCTTTTGATGGAAAGGAGACTCTAGAACGAGGGATCATGCAATGAGGTTGAAAGGGACTAGACCTAGGAGTAATCTTAAGAAATATTTCTTTACAAAGAGGGTGAGGGTGTTGGATGTGTGGTATGGCCTCCCAGTGGAGGTGGAGGAGACAAAAACAGTATCTGAATTCAAGAAAGCATAGGATAAATACAGGGATCTCTAATGGAGTGATCAAAATTATAAAGTTAAATTAATTTGGAGTATGGGCAGACTAGATGGGCCATATGGGCTTTTTCTGCCATCATTTTTCTATTTTTGAAGGAGGCTATTTTTGGTTCATTCCATTTGGAAACCAAAAATATCCTCAGTTGTTGCATTTTTTTCATATGTTACAAATGAATGCACATCCCTAATATTTCCCCAAAAGTTGTGGGCCATAACGGCCCAAAGAGCCTACCTGCACTCCTGCTCCTCAATAATAAAATTTCAACATTGGCTCCAAGCCCTCTCCTAAGCCCCTATAAACCGCACCCCACCTCTCCACCCACCAACTTGCAACCCCTACCCCTACCTAAACCCTCCCACCCCACTCAGCACCCCACAGACCCCCAAGGCCATTGGGAGTGTGAAACATTCATAATGCTCGTAGAAGCATCCAGCGTTTCTGTCTTTCTTCAAATACCCTGCTGTCATTGCCCACAAGGATTATTTTTTTAGCACTTAACTGGCTATATTTTGTACAGGTACCCAGATAACTTTAGAATTGCTCTAAGGCATAAATAGAACGATTTGGGTATTGCAATTTCAGAATAGTCTTGGAATGAGAAAATGTTATTACCTGGGAGATAAGAAAGAGCATGGAGGAAGCAATTATGAAGGTAGATATGTCCCTTGCGTCCAAAACGGTGAGTGATCGCCATCAAATGACTCAAGAGGAGAGGTTGAAGGACCTGAATATGTATACCCTGGAGGAGAGGAGGAGCAGAGGAGATATGATACAGACCTTCAGATACTTGATAGATTTTAATGATCCATGGTCGTCAACAAACCTTTTCCAATGGAAACAATTTAGTAGAACTAGGGGTCACGATTGGAAACTCCAAGGAGGAAGACTTAGAACCAATGTCAGGAAATATTTCTTCACAAAGAGGGTGATGGATGCCTGGAATGCCCTTCCAGAAGAAGTGGTGAAGACTAAAACTGTGAAGGATTTCAAAGGGGCATGGGATAAACACTGTGGATCCCTAAATTCTAGAGGATGGGAATGAATAAAAAAGCTTGGGGGTAACCTGCATGGAGCAGCAGTTACTACCTTTAACAGAAATGTGGGGGTAACCTACACGGAGTGGCAGTTACTACCTTGGGAAGCTTGCTGGGAAGACTAGATGGACCATTTTGGTCTTCTTCTGCCGTCATTACTATGTTATTATTCTAACAGGTTTTCAATTTTTATTGTTTTTGCTCTTTCCTTTTCTTGGTATCATCATAACTCTGAAGCTTTCACACATTGCTCTTCTCCCTATGTAGGGTCAGCATGAACTATATTGATAAACAAAAATACATTCAAAGGATGCCATTGGTAACCCTTTCTGTCCCCTAAAAGAAGAATACAATTCATGAGTGTGCACAGTAAGCTTTAAATTCCTAGATCTTCTCTTTTCCTCTTCTACTTTTCTCTTGGTGCCTAAGCCTCTCAGAAACATCCCTTCATAAAAAAAATGCTAAATATTTAGATTTGGAAGATGGCAGGGATGGTTTGAATGATTCATATATGAAACTGCCTTTCCCTACTTTGGGACTTCACACTACTGGATGGTTGTATGTGTGTCCAAGAGTAAGCCAGTCCTACACAGAGCCACTTCTGTTTATTTATTTAAAAAATGGGTAGCCCGCTGATTTACAAATCTCAGTGGGGAATAATACAACATTCACAATAAGCAATAACAAAATACGAAATAATCAACTTCACATAAAACCTACAATAATAGCAGTTAGAATGGAGTCCTTTGAGTTTTGTATCCAAACAAAAGGGTTCCTGGAGCATGATTCATGAATTCATTCCATGCATTAAAGCGGACTGCTAAATGCAAAGAAATTCTACAGCGCTTAATTTTATGTAAAGGATTTATTACTCATTCCCCTACCAGAGTACTCAGAACAAGTTACAGGATTATAAAGTAGATTATATCCGTGAGGTAGACATAATACGACGGGATAATGCAATATATAGGGATGGTGGGAGGGGATACTAGGCTGAACAAACGTTACAAAAGGACATAGAATTGAATAGACAATGGAGTACATATCCTTGAATGCAGTACAGTACATTCCATACAGAGAGAGAATTCACAGCATATTGTAAAAGACAGTGTTCTACACAGCAAGGGGCTCCAGTTCGTTTGACTGTAGGGTAGGGTAGAGAAGGGTAGATCAGGTTTAAAAAAAATAGGTTTTGATCATGGTATGGAACAACATCATACTGGTGGCTATAGTCTGGCCTCAGTCAGAAGAGAGTCCCAGAGCTTGGGCATGAATTGTGAGAAGGTGCATTTATGAATGCAGGACAGTTGGGAATCTTTGACAGCAGGGAAGGCAGCATAGGAAAGCCCTGTCGCAGAATCTCTATCTGCGTGGGGGAGGTTGTAGGGAGATAGGCTCTTCTCCTTTCATTAACTGAAGTCAGTGTAGAGGGCTTTGAATTGGACTCAGTAGGGAATTAATAGCCAGTACAGGTCTATGAGAACTGGGGTGTTTTACATCCCACTCATGTAAAACATACAAAACAAAAACCCCAAGCATTAACTCCCCTGCTAAGTTATGTTTATTTCTGTGTATGTTAGTACAGAAAGAAAACATGCAATACACAAAGATGTACATGTCAATTTAAATAATGTACAAAATGCAAGACAAAAACACACAAACAAAAATATGAAATATATCTTGAATCAGAAGCATGAATATGGTTGTAATTTAAATGTTTTTGCTTTTTTTACTGGAAAAAGGTCATCTTTGGCGAGGTCGGGTTTTTCTTAAGGTCATTTCACATTGAGATATCTGCCTGTTTCTGACATTTCATCTAGGAAAGGCACAACTATTCTGACACATGAAATGGGTTCTTTATGAACCCAATGGCTATTTCTATCAACATCTGTTATTCTTACACAAAAAGAGAATATACATTGATTGCAAACAAAGCTTCCAATTTTTTTTTTTTATGAAATATGAATATATATTTGTTTACTTACAGTGGTAGCAGAATGCATTTGAAATAAAACTGAAAGAAAGCACCGGAGCAGAGAAAATGATAGGAAAAAAAAAAATCCACTAAATTTAGTATTTGCTATGGGAAAAAAAAAACAGCTTCTATGAAAAAATTGTAAATATGTTTGCTTTCGAACAACAGGGTGCTGAAAATTGGTAATTTTATCATTATCCGTTGCTTCCTTTTAAATGTTTAGTATGCTTATTTTCTTTCAAGTTATTACCATTTTCTAATTTCTTACATCTGTTTAGAGGCAAACCAGTTAACAGATTCTGTGATTCTTATTCCTATTTTAAAAAGACACCTAGGAATGATCATCGGCCCAGTGCACTAATGTGTGAACAGAACACTCTTCTCTTACTTACATTTCAAAGCTAGTGGATGACCCTGTGAGGGTCACAGTCATGCCACCTTGTGATCTAATTATAAAACAAACCAGAGTTAGGCCTGGCCAATACTTCGAAAGTGCTGCGTAGAAAATCATTACGAATAAGGACACAAAGCCCAGAAGCAAAGGAGAAAAATTAAGATCTCCTCCTCGGGGGAAAAAATAAACTTATTTTGTGGAGGTGTTTTGGCTGAGAGTCGAGTACCCCCCAAAAAAAGGTGAAGATATTAAACCTAAAGAAACATGTTTTGTTTTGTTTTTTAAACAATTTCAAGTTTAAATATGCTGCATGAACAGAAGAAGATTGAAAATTCAAATATGCCAATAATAAACTGAAAATAGCAGCAGAAGCACAAAAGCTGCAGAGATCTGAAGAAAATAGAAAGGGAAGATGTCAAAATAAAATATTTAGGCAGAACCCAAAGCAATTCTATAAGGCAGTGGTCCCCAATGTTTCTCTCATGCATATTCATTGTCTACCCTGGCTGGTGGGCCCCCAGGACAGGGTTGGGGACCACTGCAATAAGGGACCGGGAAAGACCATTAGGACAGTTAAAAAAAACCTCTACTCCCCACAAAAGCTGAAACAGAAGAGTTTTGGAGAATTTTACAGGAGGATCCTATGGAAGCAGAATGATTATCCAGCAGACAGGAAAATATGGAAGGGTAGATGTCAAAATTATGGCATGGCCTGAAGTAACAACAAGAGAATTGGAAGCCAGGTTAAGAAAAGCCTCACCTTGAAAGAGCCATGGCCTGGATGGGGTGTCCCATTTTTGGTTCAAGTAGCTAATATCTCTACACCAAGATTTGGCAAACTGCAAAAATCAGTTGATCAGACCACTGAGAATTAACACCAGAGTGGTTAATAACACTTCTCCTTCCCAAAGGAGACACAAGTAACATTCCAAATAAATTATCGATCAATAACATGCCTGCCTATAGTCTATAAGTTGCTCACTGCGATAGTAGATGCAAATAGAATATGTGATCACAGGGAAGCCAATATTCAAAAGCATTTAGCCAGATAATTCACATGCTATCTGGCTAAATGCCAGCTTTTCAATAATTCCCTCCACTTATCTGGCTAAATTTTAGATGGAAAACTCATTATTCATCTAACATTTCACTGGATAATATAGGGACAATTTTGGGAGGTGTTAAGTTATCTGGCTAACTTAGGCCTGGATTTTCTAAGGTCGCAGACCTTAGAAAATCCGGCGGTAACGGGAGGGGGAGGGGGCGGGGTGGTGAAGCGGGGGGGGGGGGGGCGGGCCTGTGAAAGCCGGCAGCGATCGCACCTCCGCGGTGCAATCGCTGCCGGCTTTCGCACCCAATAGCACCTTTGCAAAAGGTGGTGCTATTGGGCGCGAAACTGGCGGTGAAGAGGGCCCTTACCTTTTCGCAGTCAGCGACGTCTTCGCGGCGTCCACCCCGGTGCCACCCCAACTCCTCCTCTTCCGGTGCGGATGCCACCCAGAACCCGCCCCGATCTAGGTATCGTACACGATCCCTTTTGAAAATGACCCCCTTAGTCAATTTTAACTATAACCAGAGAAATATCAAGCAGGTTGTAAGGGAAGTGGACTCTTGTGCTGTGGTGTGGTTGATCAGCCTAATGCACCCTGGCTGGGACTAGACTGAAGCTTCACCTTACCAGCCCCTTTTCCCACGGTTGAGCCTTTGGGTTCCAGGGCCCAGATGAGAGTCTCATAGGGTGGGCAGGAGAGGAGAGTCCAGAGCTAGGCCAACATCAGGGTAGACAATGGTCAGATACTTACAAGGGACAAGCCAGAAGTCAGGGGAGGGGGGGTAGCAAGCCCCTTCAGCAGTGAGGTTAGTGACAGACGGCAAGCAGAAAAAAAAGGTCTGGGTCCAATGCAGATGTCAGTGGCAGGCAGCAAGCATGTCAGGATCCATAGCAGAAGTCAGTGGCAAGCGACAAGCAGAAGAGAAATCCAGGTCCGTGGCAGAAGTCAGTACTAGGTAAGCAGATGAAGTAAGGCAGGGCCTGGAGGAGAGCTCATCTGGAAGGACTTGGACGAAGCAGAGCAAGCTGGACTAGGCAAGGCAGGCTGGAGAAGGCAAGGCAAAACTGGACCGGAAGCAAGATCAGGAACTCAGGATGCAACACGCACTGCAGATCGCAGGAGCACCTGTTCCCGAGGCGCCAGCTGCGTGCGTGGACTGGATTTAAGTACCTAGCCAGCACTGATTTAACAGTATGCGCCCAAGCCAGTTTCCCACTGCAAGCCCTGTAATTATTTATTTATTTATTTATTTATTTATTTAACATTTTTATATACCGAAATTCATTTAGCAAAAGTTACATATCAATTCGGTTTACATTATAAGATTAAACATGCAAGACAGAGTGCAATTACATCGAACAGGTGGATAAAACTTGGATCAAGTAACTGGGTATTAGGATATGTACGCACATGCCTAAGGCGGCCTATGGCGGGACTGGCGGTGGTGGTGGTGCAGGGAGAGCGGCGGTGGTGTGCAGCCGATTCTGTTGCATTGGGGTGAGTGCACCCAGTTGCATGGCAGTCCTGAGACCGGCCAAACGCAACACAGGGATAGGGCTATAACATGTTTTAACCAGGGGGGAATTCTGCGCGATAAACTCGGATTATTGCGCAATATAGCCCTATTATGGCGATATCACGCGATATTCGCATTATTGCAAATTGTATTACCATAAAATTCACCCCCTATTACAATTAGCTGCTTTGCATGCATAAACTTGCATAGTTCATGCAAAGCAGCTAATGAATAGACAATTCTATGTAAACAGAGTAACGTGGCTAATGCAGAAAATTTGTAGCCACGTTATTTTATCTCCAACTCCTGTCTTAGAGGTCCCCCCCCCCACTCCCACCCATTCACCCCAGGACAGCCATTCGAGGAAACCCCACAAAAGTTTAAACAAAAAATCTTCTGCCCTGTGATGCCCCACCCCCCCTGCCCAAACCCCTCCTCATTTCATTTAACCCCCTGGCACAATGGCAGACCCCCTCCTTTCCTTGAAACCCCCAACCCACGAGCTGCACCACCCCCTCCAGCCTCCTTTCTCTAAATAGGAATGGCCAGTAGTGGCCCCCCCCCACCCCCCAAGAAATCACCTGGTGGTCTAGTGCTCCCATCCCGGACCCCCCCCCCCCCACCTTGAAAAGTGTCATTGCTGAACAGTGGAGGACCTAGGGCACGCCCTAGCCCTGGGGCTAGTCAGCACCATTTTCCAAAATATAGTGCTACATTTATTTATTTATTTATTTATTTATAGGTTTTTTATATACCGCGGCACATAATGCACATCACCTCGGTTTACAGCAAACAGTAATTCAGCCAAGGACTTTACAATGAACATAGGTGGAAGAATCAACGTGCTAAATTTAACAGAAAACTAGGAGTATACATATCAAATACATATGTGTAACAATATTAACAAAAGGGAATTATTTGTAAGGAAAAGAGGGTAAGGGAGAGGGGGAATCATAGTGGGGGGGGGGAAGGGCTAAAATAAAATTAAATTAAAAAAATTTAAATCAATAAATAAATAAATAAAGGGATAAAATAAAATAAAGAAAGTAGCTTCAAAAACCCCACATGAGGTTCACTCTTGTCAAGTTATGCATAAAATTAGCATATTTGGAGACTTTACTCATGTGTTGGTGGCTGCATAGTGGAGCATTATTTCCACAAACAAGTACTTCTGCACTTTATTAGCATGTCACCTTAGCAAGATCTGGTCCTCTCCATATTCAATAGAGCTCCCAAGCTGTTTATCATAGCGCTATCTTAGGTTGTACAGTCTGATCTGTCAACATTTCCCTTGTAGAAAAAAACTAGGTAGTGATGTGGGTTCATTTGAAACAAATGGATAAAATGGGACAAACAAGGCTGTTTTTGTTTCATTTCAAACAGAATGAAAATGAGGGGGAAATACACAAAAGATTGTTGTGGATTTTTGTTTTTGGAAAATAGTGCACACTATTTGCCAAAATGAAAAAAAAAAACCCACAAAAAAAAAAATGAAAAAAATGTCAACAAAACAAAAACATGAAAAAAATTGTGAAAACAAAACAAATGAAATGAACATGCACATTTTTAACATGTACACCTCTAGTAGTTAGGCTCAGAAACATCATTGCCAAATTCAATTAAAAGCATTCCCTTATTAATTTAATTTAACAGCATGCTGTGGTGCTATACAGTTGTGGATAAAAGCTCCATATAAAAATTCTGGACAAATGAAATTATATCAGCTAGTCTGGAAGGTGGTATTTTAATTGTGTATTACCTTTGTAGTAACTGTGTCAAGTTAAGGAGTGGCCCAGATTTACTGGGGAGGTTATCAAAATTCTTCCCATTGCAAAGAGGGAAAATCTGACAAATCTGAGGCATATTCCCCATGGGAATCTGTGTTGAATCTGACACCTGTGAACCTCAGAAATGGGGCATATCTGCTTGTACTCAGGTGCAGATTTGCCACTTTTGAGTAGTCTGCATCATGGTTTTGTTTCAGGTTTTTTGTTTTTGTTTTTTTTTGTAGACGAAGAAGTTTGCCAGACTAATTTGACAACTCTCAAACCTTTTTTTGGGTTCACTGAATGAGATTGCAAACTTTTTTTTTTTGCAACGTTTGCACTCCATTACTGGAAATTCCATCTAGTCTCTCATCATATCAGTTCATTAGGCAAAGGAATGTTTGAAATGGCTTTACAATCAAGCAATAAATTTGGAGCCATAATCTTCAAGAACAGTGGATATGTTATGTGCTCTAGAAGACCACTGAGTCTAAACCCAGCCCTGGAGACATGCCTAACCATCCAGATATTCTGCATGAGCAGAGCAGTGATGATTTTGTGCTGGGCAGGTTGGGTCACTGACCTGAAACATTTGTGGCAGTGCACATGGTGGTAATGAGTCACCTGGGACAAAAAAAAAAATAAGAGCTGGCAGCAGGTTGCTGCACCTACACATCCTCATGCATGCTGATGAGAAAGCCAACATATTTGCCACCACATCAGTTGAGAGCCAGCTGCTGGACCGATCCATTCCTGCTCTGAGCCTGTAGTACCGCTAACAAGTTAAGGAGCATCAGCCTGCCACCTAGGGGCTTGCAGCATGGCCACTCCAGAACTGAAGGAGAGCAGGCTAATTCCCCGCCCCCCTTTCCCCCTTCATACCTAGCTTACCTCCCTCTCCCCTTCCCTCAGTGCTTCTGTCTAGGGATGTCACTGTACTGGGGATAGGCTAGGACTCTTGGGGAGAGGAATAGAGACTGACTGATGGAGAGGTAAGTGTCATTTTTCCCAAGAATACTTTCCCCATACTACATAGGAAAGGGACATAAAATGATAATTACCTGCCAATGGTGAAGATCCTGGCTGGACTGTCCCTGAGAGACCAGCTACCTGATTTCTTTTTATGAAAATCACCATTGCGTACTAGATTTCCTTGCCCTGGGTCGCCAATGAATGCAAATATATCCTGTTCATATTTAATAAACTTATCCTGACAACCGGCCAGTTAGGCATGTCTCCAGCACAGGGTTGGGAGCCACTGTCATGTCCTCGATACTTCTTTCCTACCCCCCCCCCCCCCCGCTGCATTGCAGGAATTGACATAACTAAAGCAGAAGAATAGGATTCACAGATTATTTCTCATACCCAGTACCATTTTTTTTAAAGTTGGCTGCAAATTTTATGTTCTATCTGTGGACCCTTGGACTGGGGTGAAATTGGCTCTATCTGCAGGGAGGAGCCCTGCAAGTTCTCACCAGCAGCAGGTGGACCAGGCGAAGCAGACCCCGGTCATGAGGGTCACCTTTACCAGCGCACATTCCCCTCAGTTGAGCCTTTGGGTGCTGGGGCCAGCAGGACTTAGGAGAGGGTCTCTGCTGATAAAAGGGATGTGGTCCAAGGCCAGGATAAGGTCATAGGCAGGAGGCGGTCAGGCTATCCATCCAAGGCAGAGGAGGAGGGATGGATAGGGCTGGAGGAGGCTGGGCAGACAAAAGCAGGACTAAGTTGGGCAGACAAAGACTGGAATGGGCTGGAAGCAACTCGCACTACAGAACGTAGGAGGACTTGTTGCTGAGGCAGAGTGCATCGGGGGAGCTGCCCTTTTATAGGGTGAAGAGGATGACATCATCAGTAGAGGCCAAGGGGAATGTTCTGCCATGGTTCCTTTAAGAAGCCCTACGTAGAGCACGCACGTGTGCCTAAGGGATACAGGAAGAGGCAGGATCCGGCAGCGTTCAGCAGCCTCCTGCCGTGAGAGGGGTTGGCGATGTCCAGCCATGTTGGGGGTCAGTTGTGGCTGGCCGGAGCATGCCAGCCATGAAGGAGAGGGTGACGGCTCACAGGCTCTCCCTGCGAGCCAAACGCAACATTTTATCTTACACTTGGCAATTTTTACAGCACTGAAATTTGAGAAAATCAAGCTCTCAAGGAATTCCTACTATTTTATAATGGACTATCTTACTTTAATAGATAGATTTATTTATTTATTTAAATTCTTTTCTATACTGACGTTCATGACACAAGTCATATCACATCGGTTTTCATCAAACAAAGGTAGTTTACATCAAACAAAGGTGGATTAACAATAACCTACTAATTTAAGAGCGAGGAACATAAAATGTAGTGGTTACAACAAAGTTAGAAATTCAATAAGACATTTGCAATATAACATGACAAAGGGCCTCATTTGCCAAGCAGTTTACCGCGTGCAATAAATTTGCAAATCGCGCTAACAGCCGTTAACGCGATTTGCGAATGCAAATTAGTAATTTGGTATTCAGGGGGCGGAGTTGGGGCGGAGCACTATGGGCCAGTAAAGGGTTATCGCGATCCACGGGGGTTGGGGGCCACTTTCGCATTCCACATGAGACGTACGGAAAGAACAGTGGTCTCTAGTGAAGATTTGCTGGCCGTCGGAGTGAGGAAACTCACTCCAAGAGGAGATTTGGGCTACGTTCTCTCCACCTAGCTTGTTGTTGCCCAGGTAGAGTGTCCATCAAGCTAGGTGGAGAGAACGTTGCCCAAATCTCCTCTTGGAGTGAGTTTCCTCACTCCGACGGCCAGCAAATCTTCACTAGAGACCACTGTTCTTTCCGTACGTCTCATGTGGAATGCGAAAGTGGCCCCCAACCCCCGACGCTCATACCTAATCCCCACCCCGAGTTAGTAGGTGGCCCTCCCATAGGGATTTGCCCCCTCATGCGTTACCACTGCGATATTGGAAAATGAGGCCCAAAGTAAGGTTTCGGTTGACCCTTGTCAAGTTATAACGACATTAGAATTTGCTAAGTCACCTGCAGATTAATGTAACATAGTAGGGTTTCCATTGACATTTGTAAAGGTTAGGAATCTAATGACATTTGTGATGTTAAGGAAAGGCTTGTGTGAACAGCCAGGTCTTAAGTTTTTTCTTGAAGGTCAGTGGGCAGCTTTCCTGGCGTAGGTCAGGGGGCATGGCGTTCCACTGAGATGGTCCAGCTGTGGAGAAGGCCCGATTGCTAGTGTAGGTGTGAATAGTGGATTTGGTGGGGGTGTGTGGAGAGTTTGTTTATAGGCCTCTCTAACCGGTCTATTTGAGGAATTTTAGCGAGAGCGAGTGCTGATTGTGGATGGTTTTGTGTATAATTGTAAGAGACTTATAGATGATTCTGAAGCTTATGGGGAGCCAATGTAGGTTCCTAAGGATGGGAGTGATGTGGTCACCTCTGTTGGAGTTTGTTAGGATTCTAGCAGTGGCATTCTGGAGCATCTGTAGAGGTTTTGTGGTGTTTGCGGGGAGGGAGTTGCAATAGTTAATTTTTGAGAACAGAGTAGCTTGGAGGACTGTCCGGAAGTCACAGAAGTGGAGGAGAGGTCTGAGCTTTTTCAGTATTTGTAGTTTATAGAAGCATTCTTTGGTCATGTTGTTAACAAATTTCTTTAAGTTCAGATGGTTGTCCAGTGTAACGCCTAGGTCTCTCACGTGGGCAACTGTAGCCATTGAAGGGCTGGTGGGGGGAAGAGTAATGGGGTTAGGGGAGATAAGAAGGAGTTCCGTCTTGGAAGTGTTGAGGACTAGGTTGAGGCTAGTAAGTAGGAGGTTGATGGAGTGAACGCAGCTGTCCAAGAACTTGAGGGTTTTTGACATGGATTCTGTTATGGGAATCAGTATCTGCACGTCAGCGTAAATGAAATGAGTTAGATTAAGGTTTGAGAGGAAATGGCAGAGGGGTAGGAGATAGATATTGAAGAGGGTGGGGGAGAGGGATGAGCCTTGGGGTACTCCAAGGGTGGAGCTGATAGGAAGGGATTCTTTT
This sequence comes from Rhinatrema bivittatum, assembly GCF_901001135.1. Lineage (NCBI taxonomy): Eukaryota > Metazoa > Chordata > Amphibia > Gymnophiona > Rhinatrematidae > Rhinatrema > Rhinatrema bivittatum. The sequence goes on along the minus strand of NW_021820900.1, from coordinate 48,526 downwards.
TGTTTATTCTGACCTTATAGTGTCTGTTGCTAAGGAAGGACTCAAACCATCTGAAGACTATTCCAGTGATACCTATGTCCGCAAGGCGGTTGAGGAGGATGAAGTGGTTTATGGTGTCGAACGCCAAGGAGATATCAAGTAGTGCCAGTAGGTATGGTTGTCCCTTATTTATTTCCATGAGGAGGTTGTCCGTGAGGGAAATTAGAAGGGATTCTGTTTTTAATGATTTGCGGAATCCAAACTGAGCAGGGTAGAGTGTATTGTGATTTTCTAGAAATTCGGAGAGTTGTGTGTTGACTAGTTTCTCCATGAGTTTAGTGATGAACGGCAGGTTGGAGATGGGATGGAAGTTCGAGGGGTCTCCTGGGTCGAGGTTGGATTTCTTCAGTAGAGGTTTAAGGGTGGCTAGTTTCAATGTGTCTGGTACTATTCCTTGGGACAAGGAGCAGTTGATAATTTCTGCCAGGGATTTGGAAATGGAGGTTGGAATGGTGAGCAGCAGTTTTGAAGGGATGGGGTCAGAGGGATGGGACGAGGGTTTCATTTTTTTGAGGATGAATTCAATTTCGAGGGACGTGGTAAATTCAAAGGACTTGAAGTTGGCCTTTAGGTTGACGGAGGTGGAGTAAGGGGGTGGGGGCGGGTTATTAGAGGAGATGAGGGGGGCTAAGAGGTTGGAAATTTTTTTCTGGAAGTAGGTGGCCAGTCATTTGACTTTGTTTGGGCCTAGTCATCGGGGATGGGGGGGGAGGGGGGAGGATTTAGTAAGTTCTGAGATGTATGAGAACAATGCCTTCGTGTCATAGAAAAAGTTGTGGAATTTTCTGGTGTTGTAGTCTCTTTTTGCCCGGAGTATGGTGGTTCTGTAGCTGTGCATGGAGGATTTGTAGGCGGTCTGTGAGCTGGGGGAGGGGTCTTTTTATTTTTTAGTTAACTTGTAACTACAATAATTTTCATGTATGGTAAGGATAGACATAGAGAAAACCTCAGAACCATTGTTCTATGAGCTATGATTGTTTTTCCAACACTGTTCAAAGATTCTTGATTGATGGTAGAATGAGTAAGTGGAAAAAAATGGGATTGAAATTATGCAGATGAGAATGGAAAATCCATTTGTTGTTATGTTCTACCCATTGTCTGCCTGAGTTGTCATGTTTGTTTGTGTTGTTATTTTATTATGGATTTTATACCGTTTTGTTTTTTGTATTAATTTTTACTATTGCATCATGAATGTATTTTCTGTTGTATTACACCTTATGCATATGATGGAAAACTGGGAAATCAAATCTCAATATATTAAAAAAAAAGAATAAATAAATAAAGCCAAGTTTATTAACTGAGAATAATTTTCAAACAGCCCACGTAAGGCTGAGGTCTGTGGGCACTTTTGTACCCTCAGATGTTAACCCAAATTTTCAAAACGGACTTTTGAGCATAAGTCCGCTTTGAATATTCACAGGTTGTCCTGCTACACGCGTGGGTATACATGAACAAAGCTACACCTGCTCCAGATTTTGTACTGGCATATTTATTCAGTCATCAATTGAACATATGCACATAACTCCTTTCCCCACCACCAACTTCCAGGAACTCCTCTTGCTGCCGTGCACAAAAGTAGGCAGGAAATTGGGTTTTGCACTACTTTTCTGATTATAGGCTCCCAGCTGAATTTTCAAAAGGCCATTTACGCACCTAAAATGGGATTTTATGCATGGAGATCATTTTGAAAATCAAGCTTTTTATGTCTAGAAAGGTGTAAAAATCTTTGAAGCAATAAAATATTTTTTTCATAAATGACTGGAGGAGCAGCTATTTTATGTTTGGTATGTCTGCTCCTCCCCCAGCCCTTGATAGCAGAAATTTCTGCTAATTAATAACTATTATCTTTGTCTCCGTTAGATGTAATTGGTGGTGTAGCAACACTTCCTATTTGCAAAATTCAAGGTTCTTAACCTTTCTTTTGTAAATAATGAATGCATTTAGAATAAACATATAGTCCTAGATGAAGTGACATTTCAGTCATACAGTGTATAGTTTCGTTTGTATCCCTTTTCCCCAAAGCAAATCATTAATTATGTGCTTATTAAGAGTTATTGACTTTATTTGACAGTATCAGAGTAATCTAAAATATATGAAAGTTATTAAAGCAGGGAATAAAGCAGAGCTGAATTGATTCAGCCTTGGTCTTTCTGAGATCTGGAATACTAATTTCTCTGTAAATTTGGTTTTTGCTGAATAGCAGATGCTGTAAACGGGCCAATGTGGGAGATAAGTGAGGTGCTCAAAAACTACTCATTGTGGCACAAGTTCAAGAAATTCAGAGAGTAGAGCAGGTGAATAATCATGGCTTCTTCATTAACCACTCTGCCCTCCTTTTATAAGCAGGAGGGTTGTTCATTAATTAAGGAGAAGGTAGCATGCAGGCATGGGAAAAACATTTTGGGTATGGGAAGAATGGGATTTGATATATGCTTGAAGTTTAAGATTGCGCTTGATCATGTTTTGCACCTCCATAAGCTATTGTCATTTTTATTTTTCTGCTCTAACAAGCAGTTTCCCTTATGTGATTTCCTGCTTCGCTTTCCCATTCGTTTCCTATGGAGCAGAACCACATTAAGTGTTTCAGTGCATTTTTAAATAAGACTTGAGGGTCGGTTGAAGAGTGGAAAAATGAGTTTGACTTCTTGCCCTTAGTTCGTGCTGAAATCATGCTATACGTTTGCTATGTGTGCTTTCTCCGCCCAAATTCCAGATGTTACTTATATCTACAAAGCATCTTTGTTTCTCTTGTGGTTGGCTATGCTGTTGAAGAAGCTAGGTTCTTTCTTATATAAATTGATCGAGAAATGTAGGACTGGCTATTAAAATAAGTCCTGTATTTTGATTATCCCAATGGGGGTATTGTATCTAGGTAGGATATATCCTAGCCATTATTACAGATGTTCTACTAGTCTATGGCATATGGGGCTATTTTATTGATACTGTAGTTATGGGAAAAAGGGGAACTGGATTCAAATGACTGCCATCCAGGGTACTGATATGCAGACATTAGGGGGGGGGGGGGGAAGCTCAGGGCTGCTTCCACGGCCAAATCCAAAAGTAAAACACATTAAAGCTAGGGATGTGCAGCAGGGACGGATTCATCTCATTCGGTATTCGTATTCTTCGGGATCCAAATTCGTTGCATCCGTTCTCGGGAGACACCAATCCGTTCATTAGTTACATATGTATTCGTTTCCCAAAAAAAACCCCATCGCAACCCTTTAAATTTAATTAACTATAACCCCCTACCCTCCTGACCCCCCCCCCCCCCAAGACTTGCCAAAAGTCCCTGGTGGTCCAGCGGGGGTCCTGGAGTGATCTCCTGCACGCGGGCCGTCAGCTGCTGGTATTCAAAATGGCACCAATAGCCTTTGCCCTTACTATGTCACAGGGGCCACCGGTGCCATTGGTCAGCCCCTGTCACATGGTAGGAGTAATGGACAGCCGGCACCATCTTGAGAGAGAGAGAGAGAGAGAGAGAAAGAACCTAGCCATAATGCCCTCATATTAGGTAGGTATTTATACCTCTATACGAACAGATCAGTGCTCTCTTGTGAAGATTTGATTACTTTCGGAGTGAGGAAACTCACCCAAAGATGAGATTTGTGCAATGTTCTCTCAACCTAGCTTGATGGACTCTCTACCTGGGGAACATCAAGCTAGATTTAGAGGAGAAAACAAGGTGTGCTCTTGAAGTCACTGTTACTATGTCCTAGCTGTATAACAGAAAAAAAGATTAATTTTTTTCTTGCACAATGTGCAGACTAGTGACTGACTGTAATGGGTCAGCTTGCTTTCTCTGTGTAAAAAAATTAGTGACATTGTGGCACAGAACTAGCTCTTCTGTGTATAACTCATGCATTAAATTCTTAGTGCACATAATCAGCAAACTTCCTCAGTTCACCATGTAATATAAGTGACTATCTGGTCTGTTGTGTTCATGGATTATAACACTAAGAGAGTCCCTACCCACTACAGATTTGTATGAATAAATCCCATCGTTCGCTGGTATCAACAAGCAAATGAGGCAAAGGGAAAGGGAGAGAAACAGCTATTTCTCCTCCAGAGAGAAATGGGACTATCACAAACAACTGAGGCAACGATGAGAGTCCTAGGATGAGAACTTATCAAGCTCAGAATCTCCACTCATACTATGATGAAAGGGCAGAAAAAGGACGACTCGATGCAGGGTGACAACAGCAGAGGGAGAACGCTATGTAAGTATCAGCAAAAGCCAGCACAGTACTCCTTGCATTGTTCTGACTCCTGTCTATGGCATATCTTGGCGGAAACTCCAACTCAGAGGAATCACAACAGGGATCTGAAGACTTAGAGAAAGGGGTTATTGAAAAGCTAGTCGCTGAGAAAGGTTTGCAGAACCAAGTTATTAACATGATGTCCAGTGAGGAGCAACAGGCAACATAGCGATACTGCCGGTCCAAGCTCACTCCTCTGAAGAGTAGGAAGTCAAGAGCATGAGAGATGCCACTGGTCTTTCAGCTCCTGTTCCACTCTCAATCCCAGACCCAGCAGCAGAACTCAAGGGTCTAGAGTGGGATCCTGTAATGCTTCATAGGGAGGCACTTTACAGTAATGCAGATTCATACAAAAAACAATCTCTGTTGAAAGGGAGGGAAGATATTGGGCCATTTTTCAAACAATGATATGCTCCATCATTTGGAAAAATAACCCTCGTTAACTTCAGTTTCAGGGAAGGCTGGTACTAATCTGGGGACCCTGTCCTCTACTCAAAGCAGCAGGAGCAGAAGTCCACAGCAAAGGGGAAGTTAGCCTCTCAAACTGAACCCCTGACCCCTTTTCCCAGTGCGTTGGCAAGCCCGCATGCAGCAGGTTGGATGGTATTCCCTATCACTGTCCCAGGGCAAGATGCAGGTAGCATCAAAGGTGGTGACACGGACCATCAGGGAAATGATTGCCTTAGATGACCCACCTCTGCATGTGGTTGAGGTTGTGGGATTTAACTGGCTTCTGCACATCTTTGCTTCAAATAGCAAAATTCCATCTAGGACAACATTCATTAGGTGGGTGATTCCTACCCTGCACACACAGGGGTAGATTTTATAAATGTACGCGCGGGCGTACTTTTGTTCGTGCACCAGGCGCGAACAAAAGTATGCTGGATTTTATAAGATACGCGCGTATCTTATAAAATCTGGGGTCGGTGCGCGCAAGGGGGGTGCAGATTTATGCAACCTGCGCGCACCGAGCCCAGCGCGCACTGCCTGTTCCTTCCGAGGCCGCTCCAAAATCGGAGCGGCCTCGGAGGGAACTTTCCTTCCGCCTCCCCTCACCTTCCCCTCCCTAACCCACCCCCCTGGCCCTATCTAAACCCCCCCCCCACCTTTGTTGGCAGATTTACGCCTGCGGAAAGCAGGTGTAAATCTGCGCGCGCCAGCAGGCTGTTGGCGCACTATCACCTGACCCAGGGGCTGGTCCGGAGGCCTCGACCATGCCCCCGGGCCGGCGCCACGCCCCCGGGCCCGCCCCCGAAATGCCGCGGCCCGCCCCTGAAACGCCGCATCACTCGCGGAACGCCCCCGACACGCCCCTCCATGCAAGCCCCGGGACTTACGCGCGTCCCGGGGCTTGCGCGCACCGCCGAGCCTATGCAAAATAGGCTCAGCGCGCACAGGGGGGGTTTGGGGTAGGTTTTCGTGGGGTTCACGCGTATCGTATGCGCGTACCCCTTTGAAAATCTACCCCTCAGTGTTGTGCTTAGATGCAGGCACAGGTATCCAAGGTAGAGCAAAATTATTAGCATCGTATTTGGATTGTCATCTGGAGCAGCCAGAATGTTACCCATGCCTACCTCTTCTTGACAGCACACTGGTGGCGACTTGATGAGGCAGGGATATGTATCAGCTTTTGCAATGGCCATATCAGCAGGGTACAAGTGGTGTGTACTGTACAACTGGGTGATTGATGATGAGAGCCATATCTTATCCCTTATCTTAGTGGTGACAAGGAGAATGATAGAGGGATGGTGGCTAGGCCAGAAACACAGGACCATTGATGTCCACATGATCGAGACATGGGCTACCAAAGGATCTAATACTTTGCACATTTGCTGCACTTGGCATTAAGGGATGTCCTGAGACTGGGGAGCAAGGCAGGTGGCATCCGTGTCCAATGGGACCTGATAGAGAAATGCATGATTATAGCAGGGCATTTTAACTGGAGTGTAAAGAGCAAGTAGCAACTCCTTGAAAAGCAGGAAGTCATTAGGGCACTTGTGTAACAGCTTATTCAGGATATAGGCACCAGGTGGAATTCCATCTGACTGATGATGCAGTGGTTAGTGGGGCAACAGACACCCCCTTTCCAAGCTCCCTGTGGACATCAAAATCAGTGTGGATCACCATCTGGGGCATCAGGATTGGTTACATCTGCCACAGGCAGGACAAGTCCTGAAGCCTTTCAAGGTTGCCTTGCAGGATCTGAGTTCAACAGCAGCCATCCTGGGTGAGGTCGTCTCACAATCTTATCCAGGAGGAGAAGTGACAAGGTTTCCAGAAGGAGCAGGACCTGGCACCAAAAATGATAGTGATCATGACTGCAGCAAATGGAAAACCAGTTCTAACCCCTCACTAACTGGATCCTTACATGCTGGCCACCTTGTATGACCCATGGTTGAAAGGGGGCATTGCCCTCTCATCCAGAAATCTGACTTAGTAGAAGCAGAAAATAGCAACTAGGATACAAGAGTGGTAGTGCCAGAAGAAGAAGGACATTGGGGATGCAGCACAGGAAACAGTAGCCCCCTATTCACTATTGTCAGCATCAGTAGCACCCAGAAATCTACCATTTCCTCGCCCATCTTCAGCTGCCTCTCCCTCCCCCACTATCCCCTGTCACCACCACACAACCACTAGAAGATCTTCTAACCCAGCCACCGAATGCATTCATGAACTGCCACAGAAAACCAGTGATGTTAACTAAAATTAACTTCTTGTTCACTTTCTTCATCAAGTGCAAAGTTCATGCCAAAGCACTTGAGTTTAATTGAAAAGAAATGGTGATGTCTTCCGGGCAGCAAGGCTCCTATAATCAGCACTCAGAGTGACTACTGTACCTAATGGAACATACCAGCAAAAGCCAAAAGTAGTGACAAAGATCAACGATGCGTGTGCATACTTATTTTGAACCTAAAGACCCCTCCAGGGACACTCAAAATGGGCAGATCCAGGGGGAATCTCCTGCTCGTCAATCCTTTCTCTATTGAAACTCTGGGAAGGTTTCAGCTCCTCGCTCTTCATCTCAACAACCCTGCTCCTTACCCACTGAAGCACTGGGCATGCTCCAACATGCTAGGGGAGATATTTAAAGTTATCCATCTAAATGGCTTAAACGTCATATTGAGCCTCTTATCCTGCTAAATCATAGCCAGATATGTTGCTACCTGGCTATAATTTAGCCGGATATAAAAGGGGTGTTCCGGGGAGAGGTCCCATTATCCAGCTATCGAGTATATCTGGCTAAGTTAGCCGCATAACTTTAGACCTGCTTGAAGAAGGGAAAGGGTTGGAGGGTGTGGTTCGGAGGGCTGCAAAATGTTAAATTAGCGCATTTAAGGGGAAGTTAGAGCAACGGGTGGGGGAGGAGGAAAGGATTCTCCCGGCACAATAAAATGTTTATTTTAATTAAGTGAGCCTTTTTTTTTGGGGGGAGGGGGGTGGAAAGGTTGGCCCCACAGGGCCTTTGCAACTCGGGTGGGAGGGACATGGGGGGACAGGCCACAATGGGATTGTTTTTTTTCTTTTTTGAATATAACCATAGCTGAATAACTTTATACATAACCGGCGATATTCAAAAAGAATATCTGGTTACGTGTAAGTTATACGGCTATGGTTAGTCAGATATCTTTAAGCAAGTATGTTCAGCGGGAATATACGGGACAAGTAGTCCACTAAATGTCCTAACTGCACTGGGCCTCATAGGATGTAGCCTGTACTGGTGAGTTCATTCTCCATCTTCTTCCCTACTTATTGTCCTGGTCACACCAGCACAATCACCTGTACAGAACAATATAACTGTATATATATATATAATGCTTTTTTTTTTTTCTATCCCAGTTTCCCAAGAATCTTTTCTGTATCACAGAAAAGTTCTGAGTCATTTCTGCTTCACAGTAAGTGCTTTTTCTGGAGGCATGGGGGTGTCCGCTGCATATACTTAGTTTTGACCCTGAACAAGCAGATTGGGTCAAACAGAATGGAGCAGGAGAATAATTCTATCAGGTGGATCCCAAGGAGCCAGGATCTTTTCAAAGAGGAGGGAGATACACTGGAGACCTTTCCTGCATCAGGGAGATAGGAGGGAGGTAATTCTGGCTTGGTGGTGGTGGTGGTGGGGGGGGGGGGGGGGGGGGTGTCAAAGGGTTGTGAGGAAAGCCAGTGGGAGAATGGTCCAATGTCTTTTCAGGAACCATTGAGTGCCTGACTTAGCTGGCTAGATTCTGTATGGCTAAGTTACTAATAGGAAAAATTTCATCCCAAACCTAGCTGCCTAGATTGTGGCTAAAAACTCAATAAACTTAACGGGCAAAATTTAGGAGGCTTAGGCCTGGATTTATCATTTTGTATGTTTTGTTTTAACGTGTTATATTTTTACCATGAGTGTACTTTACTAATAATAAACACTGAAATACTTTAGCATGAACTAAAATGACACAAAGATAAAATTTCATTAGCTGTTTGTGTCATTTAGGATGGGAAATAACATACAATTATATAACTATTATTGAGGATTGCATTTATTTTAAAATGACACCACATCTCTAACACAAGCAATTACTAGGGGAAAAAACTGTGATCTTTCACATTACTAAGGGTGTGTAGGATATGTGTGTGGTGGGGTGGGAGGATAATTGATTACATCATTTCCTGTGACACGCCATGTTAGAACACTGGAGAAATGTGAAATAATATTTGGAGATTGTATCCTGAAGGAGGCTAATGAGTCAGAAACATGGTCCCATCTTAGGCTAGAACAGGCGTTTCAGAAGTTTACTGGCAAATGATACTACGATGTTTACTTTTTAAAAAAAAAAAAAGTTATTTGGCTAAAAGAATATATATTCAGTGAATGATGATATAGAATTCAATCAAACTGTGTGAATCTATCTACATCAAAAATTGTTAAAGAAACAAACAAACATATTCTAATGGTTGTCATTAAAACCAATGATTAAGCATAAGGCGGAGAATAGATTATGTGAAAGCATTTCTTGATGACGCCTATTATGACTGTCATACAATATCATTTATTTACATGTTCATCAATGGTTTGAGATGGGGAGGATAATTTGAGATTACAGTGTATACATATCCACCTATCTACATATTCAAAGAAAGGAAGGATTTGAGTCAGGGGTTAATTTAATTTCATTTTCTTGGTGTAGGGTGTTCATTTCATTTTGTATGGGGAGCGATTCATTTATTTTCAGGGTGAGGGGGTTAAACCATCAAAAACAGAAAAAAAAAATCATCAAATCTTCTCCCCTTTAATCCTCTGGTCTGTTTCTCCTCCCATATCTTATTCTATCCATGGTATGGTTGTGGACCCTGGATTGTAGTGAGAGCTGTCTCCACCCACAGGGAGGAGCCCTGTGGGGACTCACCATGATAGGTGTGGCCTCAGCTGAGATGGACACAGATAGTAATGAGACTTTATTAGACTGGAATGTAGGTGAAGTACCCACCGAGTGGGAAGGAAGACACAGTCCAAAGTAGTAAGGTTGCTCAATGATGATATCCCTGGTAGTGGCCTGTGGAGCGGGGTATGCCAGGGAACTCCTCCTCCAATGATACACATCTCAGGGTAGATCTGGTAGTGGCCCGCAGCACGGGGTATGCCAAGAATCAGCACTGTCATTGGTAAGAGAAGTGCAGGAGGACAGCAGAGCTGGGTAGATGAAGGTACTCACTCTGAAGTGTAGAAGATGGTTTGCTGAGGCGAGCACAGTAGTGGTCCGAGACACAGGGTACACCAGAGGTTCAGTCAGCAAGATGGTATCAAACATGAAGCGCACTCACAAGGCTGGGTCCCAATCAAGAGTAGATGGATTCTCCAGGCAGGAAGGCCCTCCGAGGAGTGGATAGCCAGAACACGACAAGGCCCCCGAGGAGTGGGTACCTATAGCGTCCAAGTCCCGGAGTACAGGAACAGTTCAGAGTAGCGAATAGCGAAGCGTCTCCAAGTGGAGTGGAATTCAGCAGGAAGGAAGTCCTTGCTAACTCGTAGGAAGCATAGGCCGGATAGCTTAAATACACTGGCAGGTGACGTCATGGGGGACTCCCCAGAGGTTCCCGCCATGACGTGTATAAGAGAGGGCCCAGCGCACACGCATGTGCCCTAGGTAATCCCCGATTCAAGATGGAAGGCGGGATTGTCCACGCCATCCCGGGGACACCAGGGAAGGTGGCGTTTGCAAGTGGAGGACGCCATTCTTCCAAGAATCACTGGTGCAGGGAAAAGAGAGGTGAGCAACAGAGGTCGCAGCCGTCTGCGACCGACAGGCACAACAAGAAGAAGAGGGCAGGAGTGATCCCCAGTTGCTGTGGTCCTATTAGTGCAGTAATCCAAAACAGTGCCAGCTAACTCATGCACTTCCACTCATTTATCCCCCTTACCATATTTATTTATGTTTTCAATGGTGTACTGGTCACTTTTTTTACATGACTTGTGTTATAAAGAAAGTACTTAACTATGCACACAACTCCCCATTCGCTCTGCCGAACTGCCTTTCTGTTGCTGCCTTGATCCCAGTCAAAACATCCAGGTCTCATATTATTACATTAGAATCCTTTTCATGGTGGTTTCTCTTCACGAGCATATGAGCCTTCAGGTCTTGATCTTGGATTGTTTTTTCTTTTCTTTTTTTACGTGTCTGTCAGGTTGCCTTTGTTCTTTCTGAATAGCTCTTATTGCGACACCTGAACTGCAAGACGTATGAGCTTTCTTGTAGCCACTTCATGCTAGAGTACTTTGTGCTAAGCAGCTGACTGTGGAATCGAGTGGAAGCGAGGACCATCAAGGTGGCTGGGACCAAGATGGTGGCCAGGCAAGCAGTAGCTGGTTTAAACATTGTGCTAGTTTAAAAACATCCTATCTGCCACATCCCTTTCTCATTCCTTTCGCACTAAAGAACGAGGCGGGCACCCAGCTATATCCTTTGAAAGTCGTGGATTTATCTGCAATACTGGGGAAGTCTGAAGAAGAGCTGGTTACATGTTCTACCTGCAGAGTCAATTTTGTCTTGGATTCAAATAGGGGTACAATTCTCAAACTTTTTTTTTTTTTTTTTAATTATTATACAGATATATGTGTTTCTCAATCAAAACAACATACAAGCATTTCCAAGTGTGGATGGGCCATGTAGAAGACAAGGATGTTTGTTTCTGTAATTGAGACCCAGAGTGTTACAAATGGGGGCTTTACTTATTTTATGTAAATGTGTTCTCCAGCATCAAAGTGCACATTACTTTATTTTCATATGGAGTGGAGGAGTATCCTAGTGGTTAGAGCAGTGGGCTGAGAGCCAAAAGACCAGCATTCAAGTCCCACTGTCACTCCTTGTGACTGTGGGCAAGTCACTTTACCCTTCATTGTCTCAGGTACAAAACTTAAGAACATAAGAAAATGCCATACTGGGTCAAACCAAGGGTCCATCAAGCCCAGCATCCTGTCTCCAACAGTGGCCAATCCAGGCCATAAGAACCTGGCAAGTACCCAAAAACTAAGTCTATTCCATGTTACCATTGCTAATGGCAGTGGCTATTCTCTAAGTGAACTTAATAGATTGTGAGCCCTCTGGGAATAGGGAAATACCTCCAGTACCTGAATGTAATCCACTTGAAGCATTGAAAAAAGCAGAATATATGACCCTGCCAGGTTTCTTTATTTTTTTAGGGACTGGGTAGTTCACCTGAACTACCCGCTCCGGTTTATGATGTTGTGCTGTCACCTGCTGCTTTGCTCTCTTTTCCCTCACTTTTCATGTACTGAAATTGTAGACGACTTTGCTGTACTTTTTTTTCCTTGTTACTGAAACTCAGATTCCTTTGCTCATTGTGGACTTGATAGATAATTGAAGTTTTTATATTTTTTTTCCCCAAGCTTTACGGATAAGGCTTCTCCCCACCTCTTTCTTGGATGATATGTTTAATTCAATGCTGTTAAATAATAAATCATCAGAGTGGTTTTTTTTTTTACTTCTTGTTTGAAATTTACATTAATAATCTTTTTTTTTTTTTTTTTTTTTTTTTTTTAATAAAGTACAAAGTCTGCATGGCAACCTGATCGAAAACAGTGACCCCTGGCAGTAGAGCAGAGAGATGAAACTGTGTGGAGGGAGGGTAATTTTATAACTGGGTGTGGTCGGATCACTTCTGCACATGTGTTTTCTAAACAGTTGGCTTGTGTCATTTCTCATGTACAGAAAATAGATGGATGGCAAAGCTTGCAAATGAACTTATAATAGCTATTGGCCATGGTCAGTCAGAAACCTAGCATAAAAAACTGAGCTGTTCTCATGTCGCAGTTATTCAAGTCTTACAGTGCTCATCTTTTAAACGCTGGTCAAAACTCTGTTCTGAGAAGCTAAAAATGCAGATAAGACTTTTATTATACTACACAAATTATGCCTTTCCTTTTGGGAAAAGGTGTTAAGGAATGTGAACACCATATGCTCGCAAGTCTGTAATCAAGTGATCATCATAATGACAGAGGAGGGGCTATTTCTTGTGGCTTTTTTGCTGCATTAAGCCACATTTGACCTCAAGATGAAGAAAGGGACAAAAAACCACTAATAGCTCCTTTTTGGTCACTATCACTAGAAACATTACAAATTTGCATTCTAAAACCTCCAATTTTAGTCTAATTAGTTCTTCATCTTGTAACAGGGAGGACCAGCAATTTATCGAACAGAATGTTGACCTTGTGATGAACTCGCAAGGCTATGGGAAAAACTTTGAGCCTAACTTATGAAACCACAGATTTCCTTTTCAAAGTAAAATTCTAACAACTCTTGTCGATATAACAGCACTGTGATATAGATTCAGACTGGAGCTTAGCAGAGCATGCATGGCAAGATTTGCTTGGCTGAATAGCATGTACTTGTTTAGTCGCTGTGTCATTCATACGACAATGTCCAGCGGACCATGGTTGTCAGTGAACAGTGGTATAGTCATTGTATTAAAATGAACTACAGGAAAGTACAAATTTACCCAAGTACATCCTGACCATTAGGATGTCGTCTCTGCTAGTATATCACCTACAAAAATAGCAAATAAATATTAATTACAAATGAAAGCTTCTAGTTGACTTAAATATAGTTGAAATGTTGTCAAACAGGGATTCACATAGAAAAGGCTTTTGTTCAGAATTTTGGGCCTAGATTTACCAATGTTACAAGGCTCCCTGAATCACGCGCTACTGGGGGGCGAAGCGGGGGGTGGGCCTGCGACAGCCAGCAGCGATCACACCTCTGCGGTGTGATCGCTGCCGGCTTTCGCACCCAATAGCGCCATCGTGAAAGGTGGTGCTACTGGGCGCGAAATGGACAGCGAAAGGGGTTCTTACCTTTTCACTTCCCACGATGTCCTTGTGGCATCCGCCCTGACTCCTCCTCTTCCTGAGCAGATGCCGCCCCGACTCCACCCCTTTTTTGCTATCGCACGCGAAAAGGGACTTTTCACGTGCAAAATGTCCCTTTTCGCGTGTGCTAGCTTTAGTAAATAACCCCCTTGGTTTGGTATCCTGTTTCATTTGGTTTGCTCAGTTCAGAAGCTCATTGCTTTTCATTAGGGTCATTCATTTTCATTAAAGTCAATGGGAGAAGCAATGCATCCTAACTTTAGGGTTTTCCATCTAAGGGGTTATTTACAGGCCGATACAGTACTGTTAACCTGCCCTTGGACCCGCGTTTTCCCTTACCCCTTATTCAGTAAGGGGAGGAAAACTGCTTTTCTGTGCACCCTCCGACTTAATATCATGGCGATATTAAGTTGGAGGTCCCGAAGTGTAAAAAAAATTTAAAAAAAGGAAAAAAAAAATTTAAAATGGGCCAGCGGCTGTCGGGCCGAAAACCAGACGCTCAATTTTGCCGGCGTCCAGTTTCCGAGCCCGTGGCTGTCAGCGGGCTCGAGAACCAATGCCAGCAAAATTGAGCGTCGGCTGTCAAACCCGCTGACAGCCACCGCTCCGGGCTAAAAGGAGGCGCTAGGGACGCGCTAGTGTCCCTAGCGCCTCCTTTTGCCTGTTTCTACCGTACCACCTAATTTGCATATTGAATCGCGTGCAGCGGCGAGTGGCCGGTGCACGCGCCTGGAGAGCGGGCATTCGTCTGCTCTCCCCCGGACTTTACTGAATCGGCCTGTTTGTAAGCCTATCGCACGCGAAAATTCCCTTTTCGCGTGCGATAGGTTGCCAGGGCGGAGTCGGAGTGGGGAGGGGTGGAGTCAGGGCAGCGAGGGGGCGGACGCGGCGGTAACTTCACTGGCGGCGATAAGGTAAGACCCGTTATCACCGCCCGTAGCGCGCCCAATAGAACCACCTTTCACGGTGACGTTATTGGGTGCGAAAGCCGACAGCAATACCACTGCGGTGGTGCGATTGCTGCCAGCTTTCGCAGGCATTCCCCCCCCACCCCCGTTACCACCAGGATTCTCCATTCTCTACAGAATGGAAAATCCAGGCCTAAGTTTTATAAAACTTGATGGCAGACATTGGCTACAGAGGCAAACCATGCTCACACTAACAGGGTCATTCATCAAAAAACGTTATAGCGTTAACGCATGCGATAATAGCGCTATCGCTCGGCACAAATGCAAATTTTGCGAAGGGGCGGGATTAGGGAGGAGTTTGGATAGGATTTATGAAAATGAGGGTCAATAACGCACAGTTCTAATGCCGGAAATAACTACAGTTTTTTCCCTGGTGTTCAGCTGTGCAATATGATCGAAATGGCTCTAATGCAATTTGTGATACATTTTTTGAATTACATTTTGGCCATGGTTGTGGAGAAGGAGTAGAGGAAAGAGAGAGAAAGATCCTCTGGGGAAGCCTTCACAGTATGCAACTATTTATTTATTTATTTATTTATTTTTTAATTCTTTATTTATGAATTTGCATAAATTATTTTCCAAGAAAACATCTTGAACTGCAATACATATATCCAACAGAAATAGCTAATACAATTCAATGGAAAATAGTTAACTCGAGAAAGCAATTATCAGGATATATGTTTCGAAAGTCCACATATGAGAGGATCCAATAATACACCTCAGTGGAATAGTATATACTACAGTTCTAAATAAGGAAAAAAAGCTAGCTCAGAGGATAGCTTTTATACATTTTCTTTTTGCGGCTTAGTTGCTAACATGTGTATTCAACTTTTTAAACAGGTGAGGATGAAGGGGGAGTCCCTGATTTATTAGATAAAAAAGATGATGACTGAGAGGGTTGGTAAAAATATAAGAAGCTCCTGACATTTTGACCACACATTTACAAAGAAACTTAAGCAGGAAAAAAATCCCTCTAGTTCTAAAACTCGGGGTTTCATTATGAGGAATTGACACTTTCTCGTCTGTGTGGGCCTAGCCAAATCAGGAAATAATTGTACTCTATTATTCAAAAAGGGCTCTGGCCGATGTTTGAAATACTTATTGAAAACACATTCTCTGTCCGACTCAAGCAGGAAAGAAACAACTAGTGAGGCTGGTGTAGTCAGGTTCTCTTCAGATGTTTCTAGTATAGCCGAAATATCCAGCTTTGGGGTTTCTATTGGAGCTAAGAATTGCAGGCCATCTTTATCCAAGGGACTCTTCTAAAAGAGCGGAATACAAAATACCCTTGAGACTAGAGGGAGAGTCTGTTCAGTAATTTTAAGTGTTTCCATTAGGTACCTTTTCCACATATCTTTGGGAAGAACATGTGATAGTTTAGGAAAGTTAATACATCGAAGATTTTTTTTTCCTCTGATTTGATTCTCCATGATTTCAAGTTTAAATTGGAAAGACTGATTTTCTTTAGTTAACGCTTGTTGTAAAGTAAGAGTACTTTCAGATCTTATTGTAAGAATTTCCAACATTTTTTTTATTTTCACTACATTCTTTCTCCACTTTTATTAAACGAGACTTCACAATCTTGGCATTCTCAATAAGAGGGTTAATTTGGACCATAATGTTTGTATTCAGTCTGAATAGCTTCCCAAATCGTCTCTAGGCTGAACGTAGCTGGTCTTACCAGTTCCACTGGATGAAATTGTAGGGAATCAGCCCGGCCTCCTTGATCCTGCTGAGCTGCAGCACTGCCAGTATATTCCCCTGTTCCTATAACGATTTTTTGAAATGCTGAGGCGTCCTCCTGTAGTCCCCCAGGCTCAGTGCTTGAACGTTCGCCGCCCACTTCTTCCAGCGGCTCCAGGTCTCGCTGCTGGGACTGCTCTCGTGCTTCTGCCGGGTTCCCAGGGGCAAACCGCTCCTCTGGGGACAGAGATGTTGACAGCTCAAGGAGGTGGTCAGGCTCCTCTTCCCCCCAATCCATCTCCAGCGAGCCAACTCCCAGAGGTAAGGCAAAAGCTCCTCTTCAAACGTGGGCGTCCATTGGGCCGATAGGAGGGATTGAGGGGAGAGCAGCAGAGCCTTCCCGCTCTCTTGCTCTTCATTTTCGAGCTGAGTGCGGCATTGAAAGGGGAAATTCAGCTCAGAGGAAAAAATACGCTCACAAATTCCATGCTAGTGCACCATCTTGGATCCGCCCCCCACCCATTCCCTTTTTAATCAGTATGCAACTATTTATATGCCTATAGGAGGGGTAGCTATTAGCTCGAGGTGAGGTGTTGATGGTGGTTTAGGGTTTAGGAGCCACACAGTACACCTCGGTGAAGATTTGATGTCATTTGGAGTGAGGAAAGTCTCACAAAGATGAAATGTTGTACTATGGTATCTCACCCTAGCTTGATAGTACCCTGTTATAGAGTCAGTCCAATCTGCTACAATTTTGAAGGGGTTAATACATATGTGGGTAATAGTGAGCCAATGGATATAATGTATTTCGATTTTCAGAAGGGGTTTAACAAAGTCTCTTATGAGAGACTCCTGAGAAAATTAAAACATGAGATAGGAGGCAATGTCTTCTGCACTGCAAACTGCATAGAAACAGAGAATAGGACTATAGATGAATAGGAAACAGTGGCATGTCCCAGGGATCTGCTCTGGAACTGGTGCTTTTTAATATTATCTGGAAAAGCCAAGAATTCTGAGTTGTTAAATCACAAGCGGATTGCAAGAAATTGCAGGGCGGACTTTACAAGACTGGAAGACTGGGCATGCAAATGGCAGATGAACTTTAACGTAGACAAGTGCAAAGTGATGCACATAAGGAAAAGTAATCCAAACTGTAGTCACATGATGTTAGGTTCCATATTAGGAGTCATCACCCAGGAAAAAGATCAAGGCATCATTGAAATCCTCAGCTCAATGTGCAATGGTGGTCAAAACAATCAAACAAAATGTTAGGAATTATTAGGAAAGGAATGGAGAAACTAAATGGAGAATATCATAATACCTCTGTATTGCTCTATGGTATAACTGCATCTACTAGAGTACTGTGTGTAATTCTGGTTGCCATATCTAAAAAAAAGATATAGCAGAACCGGAAAAAGTTCAGATAAGGGCGACAAAAAAACACTAAAGAGGTTATGGCTCTTCAGCTTGGAGAAGAGATGACTGAGGGGAGACAGGATAGAGGTCTATAAAATCAGGAGTGGAGTGGAATGGGTAAATGCAGATAAGTTGTTTACTCTTTCAAAAAAAGGTTTATGGGACAATCCATAAAGTTACTAAATAGCTCATTTAAAACAAATTGGAGAAAATATTTTTTCACTCAGTGCATAATTAAGCTCTGGAATTCATTGCCAGAGGATGTGATAAAGGCAGTTAGTGTAACTAAGTTTAAAATAGCTTTAGACAAGATCCTGGAGAAAAAGTCCATAAACTGTCATTAACCACGTAGACTTGAGAAAAGCCACTGCTATCCCTGGGTATAAGCAGAATGGAATCTTTCTACTGTTTAGGATCCTGCCAGTTACTTGTGATCTGGATTGGCCACTATTGGAAACAGGATATTAGACTTAATGGACCCATGATCTGACCCAGTATGGCAGTTCTTATATTCTTATGCCTGGCTTTGTTTCCCCATAGATTTTAATCAGACTGACCCAAAAGACTCAAAAAGGATTCAGATTTTTCAGGAGACTGTGACCATTCGGTTTGGAAGACTCAAACTGAACATGGATTGAATTTCACATTCAGATCATCTGATTGTACATCCCTTTTATCAAACAGAGGACTCACTGAAATGTAGAGGATACACATATATTTTTGTTTCAAATTGCTTTCAAGTTGATAGTGGCCATATATTTTACCATTTCATTGTCATCTGATTCATCATGAAACCTAAGTTTACCTATGGTTCCTGTCTGATTTGTAATCATGTCTTGAGGTAGCTTTGCTTCTTGTATATGGTATTCTGCATATCAGCATTATTTAAAAAGAAAATTATAAATTGACTGGATGACCTCAGCATTTAAGCCTCAAGCACCCCAGCTAGCAATCCCAGCAGACAAGTCAAAAGCTGTAACTACAATAAATGCATAAATTACCCTCTTACTCTTCCAAATCAAGGTTGAGTCGCATTGACAGTGCATTGTGGACAGGCTTACATCACCACTAGCCATGCTGTACCAGTAATTTTTACAGAAAAATATGTGGCATATTTTTAGACACATGGTAGGATATGAGAAAGACGATGGCATTAGCACATCTTCACCAAGATTTCAACCCATGCTACTGACCATTCAGTTCCCACACCCAGCTCACAATGACAGACATCAATAAAATTTGCAGCTTTCGGTTCCCCACCCTACAATCCTTTATGAAAAAAAAGACCTACATTGTAAATTGTTACAAAAAATATGACGTTTAGAAATCATAAAATAACAATGATTATTATTTTTATTTTATTTATTTGAGTGCTTTTTTATATACCTTCGTTCTATGTGAGAATCATTAGTTCACGACGGTGTACAGGGTAGACACTCACAAACACAGGATGAATTTCAAAGGTAGGCAGGTACACAGGTGAACAAGGTAAGCAGGTACACAGGTGAACAAGGAAAGCATTCTAAAACTAAGGGTGTACTTCAAAGACAATAATTAGTAATAAATTGGGTTGATAATTCGGCTGCATAGAGTGCCATATTGGTTATACAAATTACAGTCTGAATGGCCAAATCACAACCAGTTGATTTGCCACTAACCACTCAGAAAACATCAAAAGAGGGAAACGAAAGAGTGGAACCTTCAGTGCCTGAAACTGTTCAACCCACTGGAGTGTTTGCAAGTGCTGGTAGGGTGTGTGCTGCTGAAAGAAGCCTGTGGGGATGTTTCTATCAGCTGATTACCGTGCAACAGTCACAAACACTCCAGAGAATAAGAGAAGTGGTCAAAACATTTAGGAATGAACACAAGAGGATTTGATTACAATCATAAACATTTGATTTTATTTCATAAACTTGATATATGGGGGGATGGCATTTTGCTGTACAAAGCTTGTTTGAAAAGAGGCCTTTTGTATAAAATGAGGTGAAAAAAAAAAAGAAAAATATTAAAAACTAAAAGGGACTTTCATTGCTCGAAGAAAGACATACAATATGTAGTACAATGACAATGGAAATGTATGAAGTTAATTACAATTTAAAATAATGTTACGATGCAGGTATTTCAGCAGTAGAGTTAATTTGCTGAATTCAAAATCAAAGGCCTTGTATATATCAGAGAAAAACTGGATTACTGGTTATAACAGTTATTAAACTATATTTCATTTTTAATTTCATGATTGAGCCCAGGAGTTAAAATCAGAGCAAGTTGCCTGTAAAATGGAGAAAATGCAAAGTTCATATATGTGAATATCATGGCAGAACACACTATGACAACATGACTCTACACACTATTACATAGACTGAAAGTGAAAGATAGCCTAAAGAATCTCGGCTAAAGAGGATTGTTCCATTAGTCACGGAGGAACAGGAGAAGAATTATTGTTGTGTTTTAGCTCCCCTGTAGGAGACGGGAATGGTGAATTCCGCAGAGTATATAAACCCATGCCACCATCATAGGGTGTGGACTTCTATTCACTATGGCATGGATTTATCAAAATGCACTAAATATTGCATGTGATAGGAAAAGGGGTGTGTTTTATGGTAATAGGCAGTTTATGCTAATACCAATGGGGTAGATTTTCAAAGGGTTACGCGCGTAACCCCCGAAAAGCTGCCCCTGCGCGTGCCGAACCTATCTTGCATAAGCTCGACGGCGCGCGCAAGCCCCGGGACGCGTGTATGTCCTGGGGCTTTCAGAAATGGGCGGTCCGGGGGCGGGGTGGCGGTCTGGGGGCAGGGCCATTCCCGAGTCCTCTGGCACTGCGGATGTGCCGGCAGCCTGCCAGCGTGCGCAAATTACGCCTGCCTCGGTTAGATGGGGGGGGAGCGGTTGAAAAGTTCCCTCCGATTTCGGAGTGGCCTCAGGCAGCCTGCACGGCTTGGTGCGCGCAAGTTGCACAAGCCAACCCTGGATTTTATAAAATTGGGTGCTTTTTTGCACCAGAATTGTTGTATTTCCTACACACATTCACTGGGGGGACCATAACCTCACACTAGATAGGTATTTATATCTGTATGGGATGCCCACCTAGTAACTCAAGGTGAGGTTTAGGTATTAATGTAGAGATTAGAAGCCAGTATGACATTCAAAGTGAGACATACGAACAGAACAGTGGTCTCTTGTGAAGATTTGATGACCTTTGGAATGAGGAAACTCACCCAAAGATGAGATTTGTGCAAAGTTCTCTCAACCTAGCTTGATGGACTCTCTACCTGGGTAACATCAAGCTAGGTTGAGAGAACATTACACAAATCTCATCTTTGGATGAGTTTTCTCACTCTGAAGGTCATCAAATCTTCACAAGAGAGCACTGTTCTGTTCGTACGTCTCACTTTGAATGTCAACTGGTCCCTAATCCCTACACTAATCCTAAACCTCACCTCAAGTTACTAGGTGGGCCTCCCATAGAGATATAATACCCTATCTAGTGTGAGGCATTACAGCTATCGCTCTCTCTCTCTCTCTCTCTCTCTCTCTCTCTCTCTCTCTCTCTCTCTCTCTCTCTCTCTCTCTCTCTCTCTCTCTCTCTCTCTCATATATGGAAGGAGGAGTCAGCAATCTGTTATAGATCTACTCCTCAAGAAGGGAGGAGTTAGCACTATGTTATAAATCTGGCTGCCAGGGAGGTGGAGTTGTGGAACCACAAGAGGTGGCGAGATGGCTTCTGGAACAGAAGAGAGTCTTTGGAGAGATTTAGGAACATAGGCCGTCATGGAGCGAGTACCGGTTCCTATCTGTAATAGTAATTCACAAGATATAGGTATTAGAGATGTGAATCGGAACTGGTATCGGTTCCAATTCACATCATGAAATTTTTATCTTGCAGTCCGATCAGGTTTTTTTTTATCGGCTGCGCCCGAGCCGATAACCAAAAAATACAGCTGACTCTTTAAAATGAGTTTGTTAGTATCCCCCCACCCTCCGGACCCCCCCCCTCCCAAAAAATTTTTTTAAATACCTGGTGGTCCAGCGGGGGTCCCGGGAGCATTGGGAGGAGGTAGGGATGACCTTAGAGCTACAGTGTTGGTGAGACTATAAACAGGTGGCATTGTCTTTACCTACTCTGTATGAGCATAAATTGCATGCAGCGGCTGTTATGACACCAGAGAGTAGGGGTGGGAATTCATTTGCATCGAAATAGGAAATACCAATGATATTTCCTATTTTGTTGCATTTTGTGGGGCAAAAAAAAAATGAAGAAAAAACTCAAAATTTTGTGTGAATTTTTCTCTTTTTTTTGCTCAAAAACATCACTGTATTTAATTTAATGCAAAAAAAACAACCCTTAATGTATCTCTGCCTAGGTAATATCGAGCTAGGGCGAGAGAATATTGTTGAATTCTCATCTTTGTAAATCTTTGTTCATTCCAAATCACATCCAGTCTTCACTGATGTGTACTGTGCTGTTCATATATCTGACTGTGCATGAAAAACTGTTCCCCAAAACCCTAGTCCACCACCAAAACCTCACCTCAAGTTACTAGATGACCCTCCTATACTGGTATAAATAGTTGACTACTAGAAGAGCCTCATGAAGAGTCTCTCTCTCTCTCTCTCTCTCCCTCCCCCCCCCCCCCCCCCCCCCCCTTAGTTAGACCTACTGAATATCAGTAGTTAGCCAAATAACTTATACAGCTAATGTGCTCCACCTTGTTCTGTGGCCAAAGCTGAGCTTACTTAGCTTACACTTATCCAGCTAAATAGTGCTTTCAATATTGACCTCCTTAGACTTTAAAAGACACAAAATAATTTAAAATCCCTTAAACTGAGAGACATTTCTACTCCTTACTATGGGGTAGATTTTTTAAAAAAGTACGCTGGATTTTATAAGATACGCGCGTAGCCGCGCGTATCTTCTAAAATCCTGGATCGGTGCGCGCAAGGCTGCCGATTTTGGGCAGCCGGCGCGCGCCGAGCCGCACAGCCTGTCTCCGTTCCCTCCGAGGCCGCTCCGAAATCGGAGCGGCCTCGGAGGGAACTTTCTTTCGCCCTCCCCTCACCTTCCCCTCCCTTCCCCTACCTAACCCACTCCCCCGGCCCTATCTAACCCCCCCACCTTTATCCACAGATTTACGCCTCCCGGAGGGAGACGTAAATCCACGCGCGCCAGCGGGCTGCTGGCGCGCCGAGACCCGACCCGGGGGCGGTTCCGGAGGGCGTGGCCATGCCCCCGGAATGCCCCGGGCCGAAACCACGCCCCTGAAACGCCACATCCCGCCCCCAAAACGCCGCATTGTTCGGCCCCGCCCCCGACACGCCCCCTTCCAAAAACCCCGGGACCTACGCGCGTCCTGGGGCTCTGCGCGCGCCGGCAGCCTATGGAAAATAGGCGCGCCGGCGCGCAAGGCCCTGCTCGCGTAAATCCGCCTGGATTTACGCGAGCAAGGCTTTTAAAATTTGCCCGTTAGTTTTTAAATACTTTAACTACTTAATAAAACTATGACTATCTACCTGTTGATGAGAGGATATATGTACACACCCAGTACAAAGAGCTCCTGGCTCTCAGAGAACAAGTCTGATCCCTGGAAGCCAGAGTGGCAAACCTGGAGGAGCTGAGGCATATAGAGAGATATATGGATGAGACCTTCAGGGGCATAGTACTGTGGTCTCAATTTCAATCAAGCAGAACTTGTGCTGCATTGAAGGAGAAATGTCACCTATCAGGAATACCATCACTCACCTTGGTGTGCCAGGAAGTGATCCTGTAGCTAGGGCCTACCCTCCAGGTGATGCCTTATCTTCTCACACTGAGGATATATCTCCAGAGCAAAGTGACCAGGAGGGAAGGGTTAGTATGGCTGTTATAGTAGGTGATTTGATCATTAGAAATGTAGATAGCTGGTGGCTGATGGGTATGAGGATCATTTGGTAACTTCAATTTTTAAAAAGGGCTCCAGAGGTGGCCGGTAAGCCTGATGTCAGTGCCAGGAAAAATTAATGAAATTATTATAAAGTACAAAATTGCTGAATATTTAGATAGTCATAGTTTAATGAGTCAAGCCCAACATGGGTTTGGCCAAGGGAAGTCTTGCCTAACAAATCTGCTAAATATTTTTGAAAGTGTGATTAAATAACACTGGGCAACAAATTTTCACAAAAGTCATGTTACGGAAACAAAATTAGTCAATTCTTATACATTTCCATGTGCTAAACATGAATGTGACTGTGAAAATGCAAAATTGGCTCTAGTTTTTTTGTAATATGCAATAATATAATTACATCTTGAATTGTATGCCAATAGTAGGAGACCTATGGTTAATACCGTTTGAAAAATGAAGTCATAGACTATGTCTTAGATTTCTTTGCTTGTCTCTTGTACACCTGTCGGGAGCATCTCTGCGGAGTGTACAGCAGTAGTCAGCCAGCATGAATATTTCAAATGCTCACCCTTTCTGACTGGGCTTCATATAGTACACTGCTGACGTCAGCTTACTCAGCAGCAGCATGGCAGTAGAACTGCATTGCATCAGAAAATGATGTAATAAACTCTGGATGATGTGTGCATGATGGTATTATGCAATATGATGCAATATTACATTATTCTAGGCTTATTTACAGTCCTACTGGATAAATTTACATGACTAAACATAGAAAGTGAACTATATTAAATATCTTCAAAACGAGAGCCAATAAAAACTTTTCATGGTCATATTCGTGTTCAGCACATCAAGATACTACAGAGTAGGACCTTTTTAGGTCAGTAACACTTTCATTGTTGCCCAGTGTAAGTGGATAAAGGTGAGCCAGTTGATATAGTGATTGTGGACTTTCAGAAAGCATTTGCCAAAACACCTCATGACACTCTGTTAAACATCGAAACTTTGTAAACTGTTGTGATGGCGAAACCGAACGGCGGTATATAAAACTCGATCGATAAATAAATAAATAAATGAGAGACTCTTGAGGAAATTAAAAAATCATGGGATAGGAGGCAATGTTCTATTGTAGATTGAGAACTCTTTAAAAGATAGAAAACAGAGAGTAGGGCTAAATGGTCAGTTTCTAATTGGAAAAAAGTGACTAGCAGGGTGCCCCAGGGATCTGTGCTGGGACCCCTGCTGAATAACATATCTGTAAATGACCTAGAGATGGGAATATTGAGAGAGATGGTCATAACTGGTGATGATTCATAATTATTTAAAGTTGTTAACTCACAAGAGTACTATAAGATATCGCAAGAAACTGGGAGACTGGGCATCCAAATGGCAGAAAAAATCATTTAATGTGGACAAGTGCAAAGTAAGGCACACAGGGAAGAGGAATCCAAATTATAGCTTACACAATGCAAGGTTCTACGTTAGGAGTCACCAGCCAGGAAAAAGATCTAGGCGTCATCTTGGATAATTAGTTGAAATTCTCTGCCCATTATGCAGAAGCAGTCAAGAAAGAAAATAGAATGCTAAGAATTATTAGGGAAAAAATGGAGAATAAAACAGAGTATATCATAATGCCTCTGTTTTGTTCCATGGATTGATCTCACCAGTGTGCAATTCTGGCCATCGCCTCTCAAAAAAGATATAACGGAATTAGAAAAGGTACAGAGAAGGGCAACCAAAATGATAAAGAGGATAGAACGATTCTCCTGTGAGGAAAGGCTAAAGAGGTTAGGGCTCTTCAGCTTGAAGAGGAGATATGATAGAGGTCTATAAAATAATGCATGAAACAAGTAAACACAAATCGGTTGTTTATGCTTTCAAAAGGTACTAAGACTAGTGGACATGCAATGAAATTACTAGGTCATGAAAATAAGACAAAATACTTTTTTTCCAATGCATTCATTGCCAAAAGATGTGGTAAAAGCTGTTAGTGTAGCTGGTTTAAAAAAGTTTTGGACAAGTTCATGGAGGAAAAGTCATAAACCATTATTAAGGTGGATTTGGGGAAATCCGCTGCTTGCCCCTGGGATAAACAAGCGTGGAATCTATTGAACATAGGAATCCTGCCAGGTTCTTGTGGCCTGGTTTGGCCTCAGTTGGAAACAGGTTGCTGGGCTTGATGGACCCTTGGTCTGACCCAGCATGGCAAAACATATGTTCTTATGTCATTTTGATCTTAATCCTTGGTCATCTCCCATATTACTATCTTTCTCATTTACCGCTGTTGTGCTCAGCTTCTTAGCTTCTGACCTGACTGCTCCTTCTGCCTCGAAGGCCAGTGCCTCTGCTCTCATCATCCAGTCTCTGCTCCCGCTGTGGCAGAGTGGCTCACCGACCATCGGTCTGAACCTCGGCCACGCTCCATAGAAACAGGGGCGCGAGGCCCAAACAGCTGATCAGTGAATCACCCGGGCTGCAGCAGGAAGAGGAAAAGGGAGCACAGAGGTGTCAGCGCCATGGCGGGAGGAGGAACCAACGTTAGAAGCTACAGGTCAGGCACAAGGTGGGGATAACAGAGAAAGAAGTATTCAGCAGGCCAGCGAAGGCAAGAGTGGAAAGATATAGCAAGTTTTCCAGTCCACCAGGGTCTGGGGAAGGGGAAGGTAGAGGGCGGTTTTTCTAGGATCAGGTCTGGAATCAGCTGGATACTCTTGCCTGTTTCAGGTCCCCTTCCTCTTTCTTCCCTTAACCCTCGCTCCCTTTTTCTCCACAGGAACCACTTACTCTTTTCTCTAGGGTCTCCCCCTTGACTGCTAGAACAGGTAAGAGCCACAAATGTGGCCCGGGGGGGGGGGGGGGGGGGGGGGAAGAATTGCTCATCTCTGGGTTAGGATCGATGTCAGAACATTTTTCTTCAAGGAATGGGTGCCGGATGCATTGGAATTGCCTCTCAGCAAAGGCGATAGATAAAAAAAAAGCAGTAACAGAATAAAATAAAATCTGGTGTTAGGCAATTAGGGTCCCTATTTGGAACAAAGTAAAGGGAAAAATAAAGGTTAACTGTGGTCTATGACTCTCTGGGCCTTGCGGTCCTCATCTGCCGACATATTCTGTGAGGATAATCGTAAAAAGCATTTACACGCTTAAAAATGGGTTTTACACGTGTAAAGGCACTTTTCCCTCTATGTGGGCTCTTGAAAATTTCTACAATATATGCCGTTAAATTGTCCTAGGATATTCTTCACATGTAAGTGCACTTTATGCGTGTAAATGGCTTTTTAAAATTGCTACGCTAGTGTGTAGCATTTACACGTGTAACTCCTTTTAAAGTTACCCTTAAAGCTTCTTTGACTCACAGCAGAATGTGAAAGGGTCACCTTCCAGGAAAGCTCATCTCAAGATATATCTGTCTTTCAAATCCATGAAATTGCCTAATTTTGACAGATTTGCTTTTCTTGTAAAAATGTTCAGATTTTAGCTCTCAAATATTGTGAACGTGCCTTGGGGGTTTGCTAAAGGGAAAATGACGAAAGATGGCGCCATAAGTAGCAATGCAAGAAAACAAACACGGACGTTGATAATCACAGATAATTCACCGGGATGCAAATTACGGGGGAAAAACAAAATCTTTCTCTGCAAAGATAAAGAAAACGTCCCCCCCCATATACAATAACTAACCCTATTATAAACTAAAGTTTGGTGCAGCCTGGATACAATCTTGTTAGTGGAATATAAGTCTTTAAAAAAAAAATGAATAAAGAAATAAATAAGGATTTGAAAAAGAGGAAAACAAGTGCTGATGATACTGCCAGACCCATACTGTGTAATTAACGTAGCTAATCGGGAGAGAGAATAGAGAATCTTGCATTCCAGATAATGCATTTATAATTTTTCTTTAGGTATAATTCAAGGGCAAAAGTAGTAAGACAATATTCAGCTTCTGACCTGCAATACAGTTTTCAACCTTATTGCTTCGTGATTATCATAGGGCGGATAAGCAGAAGTGGCCTGCTATAAAACTGCCCACCCGACATGCGGATAAACTTGTCCACATTTGTCCTGGACCCATGCAAGTTTACCAGGCCCAGATGGTCACAGAGGTGAGCTGGGGGGAGAGGTGGAGTTGGGGATGGGGGCTTGGATGTGTGCACACGCTTTTGGAGTTTCAAAAATATGCTCCTAACTTGTCCTGAAAAATGCCCGACTTAGTAGGTGTAATAGTGTGAGTGGGTAGTGTTGGTAGGGTAAGGTTTCAAAGTGAACCCCATGCGCATGAGCTCGTTTTGAAGATCGGTGAAACCTAAGGGGCGGATTTTAAAAGGCCTGCACGGATTTACGCGCGCTATTTTGCATAGGCCGCCGGCGCGCGTAAAGCCCCGGGACGCGCGTAAGTCCCAGGGCTTTCGAAAAGGGGAGGGGGCGTGTCCAGGGGCGTTCCCAAAACGACGCGGTGTTTCGGGGGCGTGCCGCGGCGTTTCAGGGCGGGCCCGGGGGCGTGGCACCGGACCGGGGGCGTGGTCGAGGCCTCCGGACCAGCCCCCGGGACCGGAGGACGGAGCAGGGCTGCCGGCCGACGCACGCAAAGTTACGCCTGCTGAAAGCAGGCGTAACTTTGCCGACAAAGGTGGCGGGGGGTTTAGACAGGACCGGGGGGGGTGGGTTAGGTAGGGGAAGGGAGGGGAAGGTGGGGGGAGGGCGAAGAAAAGTTCCCTCCGAGGCCGCTCCGAAATCGGAGCGGCCTCGGAGGGAACAGGCAGGCCGCGCTGGGCTTGGCGCGCGCAGGTTGCACAAATGTGCACCCCCTTGCGCGCGCCAACCCCGGATTTTATAAGATACACGCGACTACGCACGTATCTTATAAAATCCAGCGTACTTTTGTTCGCGCTTGCGCAAGTATTTAAAATCTGCCCCTAAGCGTGTATTTTGCCAACTTTCTTACGCGGCCCATTGCAGGGTTACCTGCCTGAAGCTGCCTTCCCGAATCGTGGGTAAACGTATGTACATACTATATGTCCTCTACATGTGTAAATTCACCCAGACTGAGTAGCGGCATTCTTGGGGGTGCGGTTAAGGAGGGGTTTGTACTTACCTGCATATTTCTGTACTTTCAAAGTTATACACATCACATTTCCTGAACAGTGACTACATACATAATAGGAGCCGTAACTTTGTGCAGGTAATTTTATTTGAATAATTTTAAAGCAGATTTATGCAGATAAGCTCACTTTAAAAATTATGGTAGCTTATGCATGTATTTGTCATCCATTCAATTTATGTGAGCTGTTACAAAACTAACTCCCAAATTTCCCACAGGAACACAAGAATAAATGTAAAAATTCCCTGTCTTGGACTTAGAGGTGTGTAGTGCACATCTCACTGAGCAGGTTTCTGTGCGTGAGCTGTCTATAAGAGTGATTAAATAAATAAATTGAATTTAAATTAAATAGTGAATATTATAAAACCAGAAAACCAACCCAATCTTTTAAAGAAGGTCTAGCATGGATTTTATTTTTGTTAATAATATTTTTTTAACTGAACAATGAGGCTCCAATTTTGGAAACGGCATCTGTTTAAAAAAAACCAAAATAAAAAACCACAGTCCCTTTTTCACCTTTACAAAATAGTATTGTGATGGTGGTCACCTGGCCCTTACTGTTACCACAGGCCTGAAATTCATAAAAACATAAGAAATTGCTGTACTGGGTCAGACCAAGGGTCCATCGAGCCAGGAACAGTGGCCAATCGAGGCTACAAGAACCTGGCAAGTACCCAAACACTAAGAAGATCCAATGCTACTGATGCCAGTAATAGCAGTGGCTTTTCCCTAAGTAAACTTGAATAATAGCAGGTATCCAGGAACTTATCCAAACCTTCTTTAAACCCAGCTACACTAACTGCACTAACCACATCCTCTGGCAACAAATTCCAGAGCTTAATTGTGTGTTGAGTGAAAAAGATTTTTCTCTGATTAGTTTTAAATGTGCTACATGCTAACTTCATGGAATGCCCCCTAGCCCTTCTATTTGAAAAAGTAAATAACTGATTCACATCTACCTGTTCTAGATCTCTCATGATTTTCAAGACCTCTATCATATCCCCCCTCAGCCGTCTCTTCTCCAAGCTGAAAAGTCCTAACCTCTTTAGTCTTTCCTCATAGGGGAGCTGTTCCATGCCCCTTATCATTTTGATTGCTCTTCTCTGTGCCTTCTGCATCGCAATTATATCTTTTTTGAGATGCAGTGACCAGAACTGTACACAGTATTCAAGGTGCGGTCTCACCATGGAGCGATACAGAGGCATTATGACATTTTCCGTTTTATTCACCATTCCCTTCCTAATAATTCCTCACTTTCTGTTTGCTTTTTCGACTGCCGCAGCACACACATTCCGCCAATGACATCACCTATTAGTTTCCTATAAGGAGCCTCACTTTTGCAGTGACATCCGCAAACAATTCCCCACTATCCTAGTGCTATTGGAATCAATTACGAGCACCATACTGACCCCCCTCCTTCTCACCACTCCATCGCCCTCCGCCCCCCCCCCCGAAAAATAAAAATAAAAAAACCCGAGCATCACTATTGCTGAAAATGCCAGCCCCCTCTAGTTAGTTAATTTACAGTAGCGTTCTTAAGAAAACAATTAAAAAGGGAGAAAAAGCAAAAATGCACGGGGGGGGGGAGGGGGGCCCTTTCTCTTCCCCTCCCCCATCCCCACCCCTTTAATGCACACAACTTCAGGCTCTTCACATGTTATGTGAAATGACTTGAAACAGGAGGCAGCTGCCAGGAGCCATCAGTGCTCCTTCACTCAAGAGAGACAAAAGAAGTAGAAGGGAAGGGGGGAAAAAAAAAATTCCCTGGGTGGATGGCACAGAAGCGCGGCTTTCATTATTGCCCCCCGTGTCAAGGCACTCTGTGTAGCATTCATTGTGCGTACATAGTAAAGCACTATTTACCTGCCAGCGGCTTTGGTAAATTCAGTCCTGCCACCCCTTCCCTCTATCCGCACGGCGCGGACCGGAGAGACCTCCTTTGCTTAGAATTCTTATTAAAGGTAAAAAAAACCCTTCTCTGAATAAAGAAAGCGCCTGCTTCCCAATCAGGCGTCCTCTCGGGTTTATGAGGACCATTGGCTTTATTGTTTCTCCTTTCATTCCTCCGCCCTGCTGCGGTTTTAATGCTATAGCGACTTCGTGTGTGTGTATACAACTCTCCTATTGAAATGTCTGCTGACGATATATGCAATATTAAAGAGTGCTTATGAATTTTTGACATCTAATTAGTCGCTTACCCAGTTAACGTGTCAGGACTCAGAGGGGCCGGGGAGTCAGCCCTTTCTGAATAAGTTAAAGCCGTACCCTGTCCTTTCATGTAATATTCTTTAATGTAGGTGGTGATTATTTTGTTGTGATTAATTGATGAAGCTCATTGGCCTGTCAAGGGCTACAGAATTCACCATTTCTCACTTTTATGTCTCTCCATAGGGCTTTCCCCAGTTATTTCAGAGGGACTTTAGTGCTATCCAGTGTGTGCTGTGCAATCTTTGCTTCCCGTGCACATTGATTTTCTCGAGACTCCATGCATTTCGTTTTGACATTTTCTAGCTTTAATTAAAGGAGAATTAAAAATGTTACGGGATAACATTAAATCTTCGTTTTCTATCAACATGATTTTGGGGAAACGCACTTTCAAAGCCACCTAGAGAAAGCTAAGGGATGAATGCTAATGATTATGATGCAAGGGACACAACTAACTAATCAGCTGGCCCAAAGGATGCATTGCATATCCTTCACTGCTAACACAACAGTAGAAATCTGAAAATGTAGCTCGAGGAACTGCTGGCCATTGAAAAATGGCAGCTGCCGATACCCTGCTGCCAGGGTAAGGGAACAGGAATGTCTGAGGAACCTACATGTTGGCAGCCTCTGTTAGTGGTTGCCCTTCACCTTTCCGTCACATGTGCAATATAGAAAAAAGCTTAATTAGTAGGGATGTGCAGCCCCAAACTTTTAGGCTCGGTTCATTTTTGTTTTCAGGGGGAGGGGGGTGTTCATTTTTTGGCTTGTTTAATGTTTTTAGGAAAAGG
Organism: Rhinatrema bivittatum; assembly: GCF_901001135.1. Lineage (NCBI taxonomy): Eukaryota > Metazoa > Chordata > Amphibia > Gymnophiona > Rhinatrematidae > Rhinatrema > Rhinatrema bivittatum. The sequence goes on along the minus strand of NW_021820900.1, from coordinate 16,836 downwards.
GGTCTCCCACCACCCTGCCATATTTTAAGCTAGGGGCCGGGGTCTCCTTGACTGGGTCACCCCAAGCCCCTGTGATGCCCTCTCCCAGACCGAAAAAAGTAATCAGGCCCAGACCCAGGACTGTTCTCCCACCCACCCCACCCCACCCCCCATTCAAATTTGCCGGGGCTGAGAGTGCCCAGCCAACCCCCACTTACCCCTTTCCTGGATCCTTCTCAAAACCTAAAAGGGGAGGAAGGGAATCCCATTCACTTCCATCCCGGGTCAGGAACTTTAAAAACGGTGTCATCTGTGGAAAATGTTCAAGTCTTTTTGTAGGAAACCATTTTTGGTTCATTCCATTCAGAACAAACTGAAAATGGCTTCATTTCTTGCATTCATTTAAAATGCACGCACATATCTTCCAATTAGGTCGTGATGGCTTTTTTTTTTATATATATAATTTATACTTTATTAAGTTTTATATCATCACTTATGATAAAAGTCAGGAAAATCAAATAACAAAATATATATATATATATATATATATATATATATATATATATATATATATCTATCACATAACCTTTTAAAGAAATACTTATGGACAAGGGGGACAGATTACACGAATTAAATATAACCAAAAAGGAAAACAAATAGCTAAGCTCTGGAACTGCCTCACCCCAGTCACAGACCCAACATATTTACTAAGTCTTATTGACCAGGAATACTTCTAAGGGTGCAGCTGCTAAGAAAATACACTTTATTACCTTGAAAGCACAGCACACACTTACAGGGGAACGTCAGATAAAATGAAGGCTCCAATGACCAAAAACACAGGGTTTCAATTGCAGGAATTGCTGTCTTCTTAACTGGGGCTCCCTAGAAAGATTTGAATCTTTTGTCCACAAAATGCACTCTATTTATTTATAATTTAAAATGTGGGCGGAAGAAAATGTCCTTATCAGAATCTAGTGCAAATGTAAGGACAAAAGTAGCTCTTCTTGTAATATTATCGGATTCAAGAAAAACGGACAAGACAGGGCTAGATATGGGGGCTAAAATATCTGAAGCCCCTTCTTCCAAACTCACAACCCACTTCCTGGGAGGCAGATAGTAACAACTGGATAGTAAAAAAAAAAAAAAATCCTATCTGGAGAAAAGTGAAGAGGCTGGGATACCTTTTAAAGGCCCAACAAATAGATGATGCAGTACATGAGGTGTAACTTCCCAAGAAGGGACCTCAAAAAGATTCGTGTCCAGCAGCATCGTTTCCTGCTGGTCCCATAAATCCTATCGCAGCTAGTAGTGAAGTGCGACAAATTCCAAGATCAGACTCACACCAGGTGCATTTCAGTCTGGTTTCTGTTTTACGGAATTTATGGATTTTCCAGAGCTTTGCAAGGGAAGGGTGTTGAAAACGTCTTCTGTGGATGTATGTGGGGGGGTGGGGGTGGGGAAAGAAGGTTTTAACAGATCTGATGCAGATTCGGCTAGTTGTGGAAATCTGCAATGAATCCCACTGCTGCAGAGCCAGCGGGTCAGGCAGATCCGCTGTTACTTTGATGCACATTCACCCATAGGGCGAACCTGCATTTAATTTCGAAGGGGAGGTGGGAGTTTGCCAAACTAATTTCATAAGTCACAAAATTTCTCTCTCTCTTTTTTTTTTTTTTTAAGTTTGTAGACTCTTAATCACAAATGTACTGTGACTCCAGCTTTTTTTTTAGGAGCAGTACACATAAGGTGGCATGTCAGTGGCAATATAAGCTGTTTGACAAAACACTACACAGCATTCGGTTACATAAATTAGATGTAAGGAGAGTCACTATTCAGAGGGATGCAAAAAAATTACACTCAGAAGTAAATATTCGTGAGTCAGAGCAAATGTCTCCGAAGCTGTCCCAAATGTCTTTTTTTTTTTTTTTTTTTTTTGCAGCCTGAGACAAAAATTGCTGCAGGCCAAATATCTCCAAATATTCAGTCATTTATGCAGCTCAGGAATTTATCTGAATAGAAGCCATAGGGAATGACACTGACTTCTGGTTGGGTTAACCTGAGATGCATCACAGCAGTCCTGCCACAAACTATCGTGACCAGTTTGCAATTAACCTGTGCCACTATTTTAAATGCCTCATACAGAGCAAATGCACTTTCTCTGTACCTTGCTTGGAAAATTATCTTCCATCCTATAAGAAAGAAACTTCCTGATGTCTGTTAACTGTGCAGATGTACAAATGACCCTCTTCTTATGTAAAAATAATTGTCATTCCATGAAAATACTTTATTCTGTTATGAGTTTCACACTAATCGGTGCCAGAAGTACTAGAAAAATGTCTCTGAAGCAGTGCAAGTTCCCAACGCACACATTAATATCGATTCTCACAATTTCTATCTCATTTCCCTGTTATGTATCTGTGTATTTATGATTAGAATGTTTATCAGACAAAAAGAATTCAATAAGCAAACTGATTGTTATTAATTTGAAATTTCATCTCCCATCTTAATGACTGAAAATAAGATTCCTCACTTATAGATGTGTAATGATCATTTATGGGTTTATATATTCCCTCTGTAAGAAATAACCTTTTTATTTTAAAAGAACTGAGCCTTCCTCCCAGTTGGCACCATAGCCTCCTGCTGGGTCTTATCAGGGTGACGTGAGACAGGTCTAAAAAGATAGGAGGTCATATTGTAGAGGGCCATTCGATAATGACAGCCATGATATCTCCAGTATTGCAGTTTGATGCTGCTGGAGAAGATAGTGGACCCTTGGGCCGGCCTACCTAGGGAGACAGAGTAGGCCGGGGGGCGGAGCCACAAGCTGGAAGGGTTCACCCAGGAACCAGGGACCCCCCGGGAGGAGCCCGTAGGGTCCCGGGTCCTCGGGACTGGGAGCTGTCTACAGAATGTCCAGAGGTTGAGATGGGCGTAGGCCGGCACCAGAGCAAGCAGAATGAATAGGAAGTCCAAGGTACCCGGAAGGCAGGGGACCGGCTGCACAGGGCCGAGGGCCGGCTGAAGGCAGGGCAGCGGGCAGCTGCGAAGTCTGTAGCAACCGGAGACAGAGGCAGGCAGTGGGTGAAGCTGGGTCAGAAGCAAACAGGAGTCTGAAGCAGGCTGTAGGCTGAAGCGGAGTCGGAAGCAGACCGGAGTCAGAGGCTGGCTGCAGGCTGAAGCGGAGTCGGAAGCAGACCGGAGTCAGGGGCTGGCTGCAGGCTGAAGCGGAGTCAGAAGCAAACCGGAGTCGGAGGTAGGCAGCGAGCTGAAGCGGAGTCAGAAGCAAACCGGAGTCAGAGGCAGGCAGCGAGCTGAAGTGGAGTCAGAAGCAAACTGGAGTCGGAGGCAGGCAGCGAGCTGAAGCGGAGTCAGAAGCAGGCAGCGAGCTGAAGCGGAGTCAGAAGCAAACCGGAGTCAGAAGCAGGCAACGTGGAGATCAACAGGAACGCAACTCAGAACAACTAAGGAGTTGTGAACCTCGTTGCAAGGCGTTGAGGGAGAGTCTGAACGCCAGTTATATCGGGACTTGGGCGTGACGTCAGCAGCGCGGGCGGGGCCGGGCTTCCGGGAGCTGGACGCTCAAGAGGGACGTCCTCATGCGCGCGCGAGACTGAAGGGAAGCAGGCCCGTAATGGCGGCCGCCACTTGGAGTGAGAGAAGCCCCCGGGGTCCGGAGCGGGTGAAATGCGGTGATCACTGAAGCGGAGGTAGGCGGGCCTGAGCCCTAACAGAAGGGAAGCGGTCGGGACCGCAACATCCAGCTCATGATTCTGTGGTTCCATGTTAGAGGCTCCCAGGAGAATGGCACCTAGCCAAAGATTACCGGCCCCCCCCCACTTCCCCCTTCAGTTCAAGGACCTCCTGAAATGCGGGAGCACACTACTGTCTCCTGGGCCACTTTTCTCCCAATTCTGTACCTTTCTCCTCTCTCGCACCACTCAGTCCACTGAAAACCCCAGGGCGCCAGGGTTCTATCCAGCAGGGAGGAAAATTCGACCTCCGGGTCCCTAGGCTCTCAGGGGTGGGGACCAACACACAGTCTCTTACTTCCTTTAGGCTTTCATTTTCCACAGTACTCACACTCAGGATGTCCTTGCTTTTAGGGCACCTCTGGCTCTTAACGAAGACACTGGACACACACCGCAAGCAAAAATACCTGAAGTCCGATTCACAACAAAATTCTCCAATTTGACTTCTCACAAAACTAAACTGTCCAAAGGTAACCTCTTTCCTCAGTTCTAGAAAGCGGAGTCAGTGTCCCTCAGGTGGCAGACACTAGGCAAGACCCAATGCGCCAGAAGTTAGAAGCTGGGCTCCTAGTGGGGACTTTCCTCTCCTTATTTCTCTCTCTCTCTCTTTCTCTGATGGTATAACTTGGACTTTTGGTGTTAGAAAGTCCCAGTGTTCAAAATCTAAAATCTCTCCTTTCTCTCAGTGGCCAGGAACTGGTGGCAAAATAATTCCTCCCAAAAACATAAGAACAAAACTCTCAGCAAAAAATCCTTCTCTCTTCTTCTCTGCCAGGTCACTGCTGTCCCTCCTTAGCTGAGCGGCAGGGAATTGCAGTTCCTCCTTATCCCGACCTCCCCACGGGTCTGATTTTTTTTTTTTTTTCAAATTTTTCCCTTAATTCCAATCCACTGGTAAAAATTAAATGAGTTTTTCAAGCGGCAAAATCCCTAAATTCCGTCAAACCCGAAACGGACTGAAATTTGCCTGGTTTGCGTTTGACCTTGAATAGTTTGCACGGCACTAGCGGCATCCTAATTCTTTCCTTCTGTGTACTAGTGCATTGTTGTTCCCTCATCCCCAAACAGAAAAAAAAAGAAAGCATTCCAGACAGCAGAATGTTATTAAAGTCCAGAAATTGAAGTGATCGTAGAAAAAGTCAACAGGATTTTAAATCTTGAAGAGTTTGCTTGCCTTATTCTCAATATGCTTGCTGTCCTTTGTGAATGGGGGTGTGGGTACGGTGGGGAATTGTTCAGATAACTCCTGGTGAACCCTTTGTCTTTTCTATTTTCTCTTTTTGTCGTCATCTTAGCAAAGGCCGCTGTTATGTGAGTTCTTGGATGCAGCGTCTCTTTTTTTCAGCAGCAATGCTTGCATTTTATGTAGCATTATCAATCCATCATACATTTCCACCATTCAGATCTATAACTGGGGTGAGCAGTAACAGATGTGTGGTTGATTCGTCTATGCTCAAACACAGGCAAAGCATATCAAAAAATGTATAATTAAGAAAGTTTTCACCTCCATAGGCAAAGAATTTTGTTCGTATTTTAATGCTGCTGCATGTTAATCTAAACGACAGCAAGGGAGTCATATTGGAAGGGTTTTTCTGATAAGTGAATAATAACTGATAATGGGGAAAATATGTTTTGATTACTTCAATCCCCTTTGAAGCGAGAGTTATCTTAATGCAATCTACATATGAAGAATTGTAGGAAATAAGCCCTGAGCATGATTCAGTTTGCATTTTCTCAGAGCCTGGAAAATCCTTCCCTTAGCTGTAAGGAATAAGCAATCCTTTCTTCTTGTGGATGAAGGGACAAAGTGCCCATGCCCAGACCCCCAGGTCTGTTCTTCTGTCCCTCACTGTACTTTTTCTTTCCTTGTGAATGAGATGAAGGATTCTCCGACAGTTCATAATCTCTTCCCTCTCTCTACAGAGAGAGCAAACTGTGTGCAGTTCGGGTGGAATCTCTAGGTGTGGATAACAAGAATCCAGAGTCCGAGATTCATCTCAGTAATAAATCATGAATTACAAGCCAAGAGATTTGCAGACTGCGATTTCACCAAATTCATGTATCGATGTAACCCTGACTCAGGCAATTTTTTAATGTATTTATTTTAAAAATATTTCTCAATTGCCTTACTGATTACATCTCTCAAAGCAATTTACAACATAATCATAACATTAAAACAATGTTCTAATGATACTAAAGGCTTTGCAAGGGGCTTAGTCTATGATACCACAATGTGATTATCTTCTTTTTTTTCCCAGCTGAAGGGTCCTCTGAAGGGGGGGTGGGGAGGATAAACCTCCAAGGCCCTACATATTACTGGTACTATCCTTTCATTAAATTCAATAATGAAGCTGGATATTGTGATCGTGCTCCAACATAAACTTTATTGAGGTACAATAGAAATAATCTGACACTAACACACGTTCTTCTGGGTAACTCCAGAGTCCAAAAAACCAAAGAATTCAAATGTCAACTGTGTAGTCCCTCTTCTTTGTTACTGGGGGTCACAGCTGTTTCTCTTTTGAAACTAGGAACTAGGGATGTGCATTCGGATTGACCGCATATGGAAAACGCAACTCAAATTTTTTTTTTAACTTAAAAAAAAGATGGGGCGTATACGAGCAGATTTCCGACATAAATGAACATAGATATGTCGGATACGGCGAATCGCCATGCGCGCGCTTTCTCGCCGCCATTACCTGCGACTCGAGCTCGGAGCCCCGGATTACCTGAAAATGGCGGCGCCCCTGCGGTAACCATGCCAACCTGTCTGACCCTGTCCTGTGAGTCTCAGTGACTCACAGGAAAGGGTGGGACAGGTCGGCATGGATACCGGAACGCAGCGAATCTGCGTTCACCTTTTCAGAGAAGCACTGAATGCAGCGAATCGCGCTGTCATTCCGTGCTTCTCTGAGGATTTCCTGACGAGCCAGCAGCACTATAAAAGCAGCAGCAGCACGAGGACTGACGGACATTTTCAGCGATTCAGTGGGGAGGTGGGATTGGGATCGTGCTGGGTGGGCTTAGGCAGGCTGAGGCAGAGAAGATAGCAGAACCCGATTTGATAGACAACACAGAACAGAACCAGATTTGATAGACAACACAGAACAGATTCTTTGTTAGGGAAAAAAAAAAAAGAACATTCTTATTGAGTGAGTCTGTACATTTTATCCTGGGCAGTGCCAGGCAGGGCTGGCAGTACTCTGCCTCATATTTGCTATTTTTAAACAGACTTAAAAGCATTCTCCTTGAGTGGTTCAGTGCTGGCTGGGCAGCAGTTCCAGGGCTGGGAGTACTCTGCCTCATATCTACTTTAGTTCTATGTGCACTGCAGTGCACACAGACAGACACATTCCGTGCATTGCCAGGCAGACAGTGAGGCAGTGGGCATTGTAAACAGAGTGAACATTGCCCTTCAGCGAGTCTGTTACATTTGCTATTTTTAAACAGACTTAAAAGCATTCTCCTTGAGTGGTTCAGTGCTGGGTGGGCACTGGGCAGTATTTCCAGGGCTGGGAGTACTCTGCCTCATATCTACTTTAGTTCTATGTGCACTGCAGTGCACACAGACAGACACATTCCGTGCATTGCCAGGCAGACAGTGAGGCAGTGGGCATTGTAAACAGAGTGAACATTGCCCTTCAGCGAGTCTGTTACATTTGCTATTTTTAAACAGACTTAAAAGCATTCTCCTTGAGTGGTTCAGTGCTGGGTGGGCACTGGGCAGCATTTTCCAGGGCTGGGAGTACTCTGCCTCATATCTACTTTAGTTCTATGTGCACTGCAGTGCACACAGACAGACACATTCCGTGCATTGCCAGGCAGACAGTGAGGCAGTGGGCATTGTAAACAGAGTGAACATTGCCCTTCAGCGAGTCTGTTACATTTGCTATTTTTAAACAGACTTAAAAGCATTCTCCTTGAGTGGTTCAGTGCTGGGTGGGCACTGGGCAGCAGTTCCAGGGCTGGGAATACCCTGCCTCATATATACTTTAGTTCTATGTGCACTGCAGTGCACACAGACAGACACATTCCGTGCATTGCCAGGCAGACAGTGAGGCAGTGGGCATTGTAAACAGAGTGAACATTGCCCTTCAGCGAGTCTGTTACATTTGCTATTTTTAAACAGACTTAAAAGCATTCTCCTTGAGTGGTTCAGTGCTGGGTGGGCACTGGGCAGCAGTTCCAGGGCTGGGAGTACCCTGCCTCATATCTACTTTAGTTCTATGTGCACTGCAGTGCACACAGACAGACACATTCCGTGCATTGCCAGGCAGACAGTGAGGCAGTGGGCATTGTAAACAGAGTGAACATTGCCCTTCAGCGAGTCTGTTACATTTGCTATTTTTAAACAGACTTAAAAGCATTCTCCTTGAGTGGTTCAGTGCTGGGTGGGCACTGGGCAGCAGTTCCAGGGCTGGGAGTACCCTGCCTCATATCTACTGAAAAGGAAGCTTGTTCTCTGTGCACTCACTGCACACACACAGACACATTCCGTGCATTGCCAGGCAGGCAGTGAGGCAGTGGGCATTGTAAACAGAGTGAACACATTCTCCTTCAGTGGTTCAGTGCTGGGTGGGCAGCAGTTCCAGTGCTGGGAGTACCCTGCCTCATATCTACTTTAGTTCTATGTGCACTGCAGTGCACACAGACAGACACATTCCGTGCATTGCCAGGCAGGCAGTGAGGCAGTGGGCATTGTAAACAGAGTGAACATTGCCCTTCAGCGAGTCTGTTACATTTGCTATTTTTAAACAGACTTAAAAGCATTCTCCTTGAGTGGTTCAGTGCTGGGTGGGCACTGGGCAGCAGTTCCAGGGCTGGGAGTACCCTGCCTCATATCTACTGAAAAGGAAGCTTGTTCTCTGTGCACTCACTGCACACACACAGACACATTCCGTGCATTGCCAGGCAGGCAGTGAGGCAGTGGGCATTGTAAACAGAGTGAACACATTCTCCTTCAGTGGTTCAGTGCTGGGTGGGCAGCAGTTCCAGTGCTGGGAGTACCCTGCCTCATATCTACTTTAGTTCTATGTGCACTGCAGTGCACACAGACAGACACATTCCGTGCATTGCCAGGCAGGCAGTGAGGCAGTGGGCATTGTAAACAGAGTGAACATTGCCCTTCAGCGAGTCTGTTACATTTGCTATTTTTAAACAGACTTAACCGCATTGTCCTTGAGTGGTTCAGTGCTGGGTGGGCAGCAGTTCCAGGGCTGGGAGTACCCTGCCTCATATCTACTGAAAAGGAAGCTTGTTCTCTGTGCACTCACTGCACACACACAGACACATTCCGTGCATTGCCAGGCAGGCAGTGAGGCAGTGGGCATTGTAAACAGAGTGAACACATTCTCCTTCAGTGGTTCAGTGCTGGGTGGGCAGCAGTTCCAGTGCTGGGAGTACCCTGCCTCATATCTACTTTAGTTCTATGTGCACTGCAGTGCACACAGACAGACACATTCCGTGCATTGCCAGGCAGGCAGTGAGGCAGTGGGCATTGTAAACAGAGTGAACATTGCCCTTCAGCGAGTCTGTTACATTTGCTATTTTTAAACAGACTTAAAAGCATTCTCCTTGAGTGGTTCAGTGCTGGGTGGGCACTGGGCAGCATTTCCAGGGCTGGGAGTACTCTGCCTCATATCTACTTTAGTTCTATGTGCACTGCAGTGCACACAGACAGACACATTCCGTGCATTGCCAGGCAGACAGTGAGGCAGTGGGCATTGTAAACAGAGTGAACATTGCCCTTCAGCGAGTCTGTTACATTTGCTATTTTTAAACAGACTTAAAAGCATTCTCCTTGAGTGGTTCAGTGCTGGGTGGGCACTGGGCAGCAGTTCCAGGGCTGGGAGTACCCTGCCTCATATATACTTTAGTTCTATGTGCACTGCAGTGCACACAGACAGACACATTCCGTGCATTGCCAGGCAGACAGTGAGGCAGTGGGCATTGTAAACAGAGTGAACATTGCCCTTCAGCGAGTCTGTTACATTTGCTATTTTTAAACAGACTTAAAAGCATTCTCCTTGAGTGGTTCAGTGCTGGGTGGGCACTGGGCAGCAGTTCCAGGGCTGGGAGTACCCTGCCTCATATCTACTGAAAAGGAAGCTTGTTCTCTGTGCACTCACTGCACACACACAGACACATTCCGTGCATTGCCAGGCAGGCAGTGAGGCAGTGGGCATTGTAAACAGAGTGAACACATTCTCCTTCAGTGGTTCAGTGCTGGGTGGGCAGCAGTTCCAGTGCTGGGAGTACCCTGCCTCATATCTACTTTAGTTCTATGTGCACTGCAGTGCACACAGACAGACACATTCCGTGCATTGCCAGGCAGGCAGTGAGGCAGTGGGCATTGTAAACAGAGTGAACATTGCCCTTCAGCGAGTCTGTTACATTTGCTATTTTTAAACAGACTTAACCGCATTGTCCTTGAGTGGTTCAGTGCTGGGTGGGCAGCAGTTCCAGGGCTGGGAGTACCCTGCCTCATATCTACTGAAAAGGAAGCTTGTTCTCTGTGCACTCACTGCACACACACAGACACATTCCGTGCATTGCCAGGCAGGCAGTGAGGCAGTGGGCATTGTAAACAGAGTGAACACATTCTCCTTCAGTGGTTCAGTGCTGGGTGGGCAGCAGTTCCAGTGCTGGGAGTACCCTGCCTCATATCTACTTTAGTTCTATGTGCACTGCAGTGCACACAGACAGACACATTCCGTGCATTGCCAGGCAGGCAGTGAGGCAGTGGGCATTGTAAACAGAGTGAACATTGCCCTTCAGCGAGTCTGTTACATTTGCTATTTTTAAACAGACTTAACCGCATTGTCCTTGAGTGGTTCAGTGCTGGGTGGGCAGCAGTTCCAGGGCTGGGAGTACCCTGCCTCATATCTACTGAAAAGGAAGCTTGTTCTCTGTGCACTCACTGCACACACACAGACACATTCCGTGCATTGCCAGGCAGGCAGTGAGGCAGTGGGCATTGTAAACAGAGTGAACACATTCTCCTTCAGTGGTTCAGTGCTGGGTGGGCAGCAGTTCCAGTGCTGGGAGTACCCTGCCTCATATCTACTTTAGTTCTATGTGCACTGCAGTGCACACAGACAGACACATTCCGTGCATTGCCAGGCAGGCAGTGAGGCAGTGGGCATTGTAAACAGAGTGAACATTGCCCTTCAGCGAGTCTGTTACATTTGCTATTTTTAAACAGACTTAACCGCATTGTCCTTGAGTGGTTCAGTGCTGGGTGGGCAGCAGTTCCAGGGCTGGGAGTACCCTGCCTCATATCTACTGAAAAGGAAGCTTGTTCTCTGTGCACTCACTGCACACACACAGACAGACACATTCCGTGCATTGCCAGGCAGGCAGTGGGCATAAACAGAGTGAAGATTGGCCTTCAGCGAGTCTGTTCAATCTGCTATTTTTAAACAGACTTAACCGCATTGTCCTTGACTTGGTCCGTTCATTTTGTTATTTTAAACAGACTGAGCATTCTTCTTGAGTGGGTCTGTTAATTTAGTTATTTTAAACTGACCGAACATTATTATTGTGGGACAGTGGGCAGTGTTACCACTAGTACTCATTGACATTAAATCCATAATGTCAGGGAAAGGGAGATGCAAGCGACTTAGTGGGAATGGCAGCGGAGGCACCGCAAAAGACACCAGCGCAACACCACCAGTACAGGTAAAAAGGCAACTGTCGCAATCAAACGTCTTTGTAGGGGATGGCAGTTCCATGGCAAAAAAAAGAAATCAGACCATGAAACTTTGCAATCGCCAGCACCTGTTTTCTGGCACTGTAGTTTTGGAGGAGAGTGAAGAGGAGGCAGAGTCTAGCCAGACAAAAGTTACACACCCAAGAGCAGCTAGGGACAGAAGTGTCCTGCAAAACTTTGCGGTGACAAGGTAGCGCTGGCACTGTTAGCTTCTGATTCAGAAGAAGAATCTTCTTGGATGGGATTCTCATCAGAAACGGAAGATGTTATACCTGAGCAATCTTCGGTAGAATTGTCAGTTAGTCCTGTTTTAGCCTCCACCTCCAGAAATCTGCGGCAGGGGAGACATTCCACTGATATCGAGGAGGAGGAAGAGCTGTCAGAAGGGAGACAGAGGGTGACTGTTGCCCCCGCTGGCATTGCTTCGCCGGGTGCAGTGGGTGCACCACCCACACCCAGTAGTACCTCAACTCCAGTGCCACCATCCACCCCCAGGGCGGGAAAGAGAGGAGGATCACAAAAGAAATCTGCGATCTGGGCACATTTTAAAGTGACAGAAGACCCGCGTTATGCTCGGTGTAATTACTGTGCCAGGGATATTAGCAGAGGCAAGCAACTGGGACATCTGTCAAATTTTGGCATGGAGTATCATGTTAAGAGGCAACACCCAACAAGATTACTGCCATCTGGGGATGGTAGCATTTTCCGTCAGGGGACCCCTTCCCCTTCCAACCAGGGTGCAGTGGTAGGAAAGCAGCAGAGTCAGCCCACGCCCTCATACCCTTCTAGCAGTCAGGCGGCAGGCCAGAAACCCACTGACATGTGGGAGAAGCGACAATGCACCATGGAGGAAATGGGGTGGAGTGCGGTAACGCTATCCCGGGGTAGGAGGCAGGCAGCCGCAAAAGTAGTAACCAGGAGCATTGGGGAAATGATTGCCCTTGATGACCAGCCCCTGCAGTTAGTTGAGAATGTGGGTTTCAAACGTTTCTTGAAGGTCGTACTTCCAAATTACAAAGTCCCCTCCAGAACCACATTTAGTAGAAAGGTCATCCCCAGCCTGTACAAGCACTGTGTCAGTCGCGTGCAAGCACTGCTAGGTAAGGCAGACGGAAGAGTGCATTTCACCTGCGATATCTGGACCGCCATGAATGCTGCACACTCTTACCTCTCTCTGACAGCACACTGGTGGGACATGGCAGAGGCAGGGGCAGCCAGCAGCTCTATTACTGAACAAGCATCAGGGTGGAGGTGGGCTTTACTGAACACCCACCTGACGGACCATGCCCATACCGCTGCCAATATTCTAGCATGCATCAGAAAGATGCTGGCGAGCTGGAAAGTACACCAGCGAGACAGTAAAACGCGGGCAGGCTTTTTTGTCACAGACAACGGTGCAAACATGGTTAAGGCAATAAGCGATGGGCGGTTTAAGAACATCCGATGTTTTTGCACACACTCTGCATCTGGTAGTGAAGTCAGGTTTGGGCTTGGAGTCCAAGGACAAGGAGACTGAATACCTGCGTAGGTTAATACAGAAGTGCAGGAACATAGCAGCACACTTCCACAGAAGTGTCAGGGCGGGGCAGGTTCTCCGAGAAAATCAGACTGCTTTGGATATGCCCGAGAAGCGTCTCATTCAAGACGTTCCCACCCGGTGGAATTCCACCTTTATGATGCTGGAGAGGTTATTGGAGCTGCAGGACACCCCTTCATGAACTTTCTGGTACAATAGACATAGGTGTACAGAATCCCCTAGGGCATCACGATTGGTTAGTCATGAGTCAGCTGGTAAAAATCCTGCAGCCCTTCAAGGACGTCACGGAGGAGCTGAGTTCCAGAAGTTCCACCTTGGCTGACATCATCCCTATAGTGAAATTCCTGGATGACCATTTGGAAGGCATTAAACGGCAAGAGGGAATGACTGCTGAGGTGCTGCAGTGTGTGGACGTTTTGCAGCAGCAGGTGAAAGACAGATTAAGGCCTTTAACAGAGGACAGCACATACATGCTCGCCTCTGTCTGTGATCCCCCGTGTGAAAGGTAAAATCGCCCTACAGACCAATTGTCTGTCATTTGTGAAGGAGCTGTTGTTAGCACAGGTCCGTGAACAGGAGCACCATAGGCGGAGACAGATTAGGCTTGAAGCACAGGTGGAAACAGCAGGCACGTCACAGAGTTGTGCTGCTGCTATCCCTGGCAGGAGAAGGACTGTGTCAGTGACAGATACTATTACTAGTGCCTCCACCTCAACGTCAGAACGCCCAAGGCATGTTGGCCATAAAGATACATCAGTAGTGCAACAGGCGAGAGAGAAAGTAACTGGATTGAGTGACTCTCAGCCCTCCCAAGCACAGGAGGAGACAGCAGCAGAGCTGTCAGTGAAACGGTATCTCTCAGAGCCGATAGAGAATACGCAGACAGATCCGCTGGCATATTGGGCACACAAGTCCACTGTCTGGCCACACCTAGCCAAAGTGGCTGAAGGATATCTGTCATGTCCACCAACAAGTGTGCCCAGTGAACGTGTTTTTTCAATGACAGGGGATATCATGAGCCCTCACCGCTCAAGGCTTTCACCGGTCTTGATGGAAATGCTAGTGTTTTTGAAAGTAAACCTGCCAGTGCTTGGCTTTCCCGATTTTCCTTGTGAATGGCAAGATGAATAAAAGCTATTGAAAGGAGCCTTGCAGCAGTTCCAATTGCCTCCTATGCTCAAGATAATGTAAGCAGTAAGCACTGCAGCACATGTTCTTGACATGAATCGCTGTGTCTGACCGGCAATCTACTGTGCAGCCCTAGTGTTCCCACAAGTGTTTTAACTCCGTTGCTGTTCCTGCCTGTACCTCCAGGCCTTGTGTCCCTAGCTGGGCAGTTCCATTTTGTTATTTTAAACAGACTGAGCATTGTCCTTCAGAGTGGGTCTGTTGATATTGCTATTTTTAAACAGACTGAGCATTGACCTTCAGAGTGGGTCCGTTAATTTTCTTATTTTAAACAGACTGAGCTTTCTTCTTCAAGGCCGAAGTGGAGAAGGGTTCCATGTGAACAGCAGTTTCAACATGGGTCAGCCGGTCCTAACAGATAGGCGAGCGCCGTTCGGAAGGACGGGCGATGGCCTCCGTCATCCTCGGCCGATCGAAAGGAGTCGGGTTCAGATCCACGAACCCGGAGTGGTGGAGAATCGGCGCTGGGCTCTTCCCTCTTCACTCGCCGTTACTGAGGGAATCCTGGTCAGTTTCTTTCCTATGCGACTTGTGTCCCTAGCTGGGATTGACCTCTGTCCTCCAATGATGTGCCTGTTCCTCCAGGCCTTGTGTTCCCACAAGTGTTTTTAACTCCGTTGCTGTTCCTGCCTGTACCTCCAGCCATTGTGTTTCTACTGGTGTTTTAACTCCATTGCTGTGCCTGCCTGTCCCTCCAGGCCTTGTGTCCCTAGCCGGGATTGACCTCTGTCCACCAATGATGTGCCTGTTCCTCCAGGCCTTGTGTCCCTAGCTGGGCAGTTCCATTTTGTTCTTTTAAACAGACTGAGCATTGTCCTTCAGAGTGGGTCTGTTGATATTGCTATTTTAAACAGACTGAGCATTGACCTTCAGAGTGGGTCCGTTAATTGTGTTCTTTTAAACAGACTGAGCATAGTCCTTGAGTGGGTCCGTTAATTTTGTTCTTTTAAACAGACTGAGCATTGTCCTTCAGAGTGGGTCTGTTGATATTGCTATTTTAAACAGACTGAGCATTGACCTTCAGAGTGGGTCCGTTAATTGTGTTCTTTTTAAACAGACTGAGCATAGTCCTTGAGTGGGTCCGTTAATTTTGTTCTTTTAAACAGACTGAGCATTGACCTTCAGAGTGGGTCCGTTAATTTTCTTATTTTAAACAGACTGAGCATATTCCTTGAGTGGGTCCGTTAATTTGTTCTTTTAAACAGACTGAGCATTCTTCTTCAAGGCCGAAGTGGAGAAGGGTTCCATGTGAACAGCAGTTCAACATGGGTCAGCCGGTCCTAACAGATAGGCGAGCGCCGTTCGGAAGGGACGGGCGATGGCCTCCGTCGTCCTCGGCCGATCGAAGGGAGTCGGGTTCAGATCCCCGAACCCGGAGTGGCGGAGATTCGGCGCTGGGCTCTTCCCTCTTCACTCGCCGTTACTGAGGGAATCCTGGTTAGTTTTCTTTTCCTACGCTGCTTGTGTCCCTAGCTGGGATTGACATCTGTCCTCAAATGATGTGCCTGTTCATCCAGACCTTGTGTTCCCACGCGTATTCTTATTTCTGAGAGATTTTCCGATTCCTTTGTCATCAGCTAAAGTGCATAAGATGCGTTGATGAATAGTTTTGAAGATGACACATATGGCTTTATAGATGATACGGAAGTGGACGGGTAGCCAATGTAACTCTTTCAGAATGGGAGATATGTGGTCTCTCTTTCTTGCGCCTGTTAGTAATCGGGCTGCTGAATTTTGAACCATCTGTAGTGGTTTGGAATAGGATGAGGGCAGACCTAGCAATAGGGAACTGCAGTAGTCTAATTTCGCAAAAATGACTGCTTGGATGATCGTTCTGAAGTCTTGAGCATGGAAAAGAGGTCTTATCCTCTTCCGAACCTGGAGCTTATAGAAGCAGCCCTTTGGTTGTTTTGTTGATATGTGCCTTGAAGTTTAGCCGGTTGTCTATTATCACTCCTAAGTCTGTAACTTGTGTGGTAGGTAGGTTGGTGGAAGAGTAGTGTTGGAGATATTGTTTTCAGGAGAGATGAGTAGGATTTCTGTCTTGGATGAGTTTAAGATGAGGTGTAGGTTGTTTACTACTTGTTTGATTTTCTGGAGGCATGTTTCCCAGTAGTCAAGAGTTTTAGAGTATGTGTCTTTGATATGGATGATGATTTCAATATCATCTGCGTAAAGGAAGTACTTTAGATTGAGGTCGGTAAGAAGTTGGCAGAGAGGAAGAAGATAGATATTAAATAGGGTCGGAGATAATCAAGAACCTTGAGGGACTCCTATGACAGAGTCAAATCTTGAGGATTCCTTGTTTTGGAGTTAACTTTGTAACCTCTGTTATCGAGAAACGTTTTGAACCAGGATCGGACGGTGCCGCTGATTCCTATGGACGAAAGCTGGTTTAGGAGGATGGCGTGGTTGACCGTGTCGAACGCTGCGGAAAGGTCTAACAAGATCAATAGGAAAGAGTTTCCTTTGTCGAGGCCCATTAAGATATAATATTATATCTTACAGTTGTGGTTTGGATCATATTCTTTAGGTCAAGACGGTTGTCTATAATTACTCCCAGGTCTCTCACATGGTTGTGGGTGAGAAGGTGTTTGTGATGGATCTGAGATGGGAGGTTTTCTTGCTTGTAGGAAATGAAGAGGAGTTTAGTTTTAGAGGCATTGAGGACC